>NW_022045713.1:600000-865000 GCF_003285905.1 Drosophila hydei
TTAGCTTTGAGCTTCACATTTATACTTTATATATATACTAACTTCTCACGTAGGGTGTCATCGCGTTTAGTGATATGTTTGTATGAAGTCTATGTTAAGCACCGTATGTTAGCACTAACATTGCCTCCCACTATAGTAAATCATAAAAGTTCCCTCAATCTAATTATCTATATATCAATCTAATTATAATAATGCTTACATTGAGCTTACACTGGCGGGAAATTCCCTCAATTCAATTATATACTTATAATATAGAGAAGATGTCAATTTAGTGGCATGTTAGTATGAAGTCCATGTTAACTAGCGTATGTTAGCGCTAACAGTAGGTCCTCCATTGGGTGAAAAATTCAAATTCATACATTGCCCGTGGGGCAAACGTTTTTGTTGTTTCACATTTTGTAAATTATTTATGGGTGCGTTGGGGGCGATTTGGCTGTGTCTTATCGCTAGTTATATATCACTATGACAAAACAAAGAGCGGTCAACAAAGGCGAAGACAAAATCGTACAAACCTTAACAGCAATAACAAAAGCAAAGCCACACACACGCACACGCAAACACACACAGCACACACATGCACAAGCTTTTTTCATATGTATCTTTGGCTCTTTGTTCGCAGCTCTTCTCTATCTACCAAATGGGCCGTGACCGATGACAACAACAACAACAACATGAATTGAGTTGAAGACGATAAATGTACCAAGTTGTATGCTAATTTTGCCATCTCTATGGGCCTTATGCATACATATAAAAAGCCGATAGATGCTACGATAGATGGATGCACTAAAACTGAATCAAACGAGGGACAAGCAACAAATAGGAATTAAATTAAATCAATTTAAATATAGCATAAAATAAAAGTACAAAATCATGTTTCTCTAAAAGGCGACAATATAAACCAAACGCAAAGGCAAAGGCAAAGCACAACAACAACAAAACCGTATGAAGACCAAGTCAAAGAGGAGATAGATAGTAAGGCAAACGGTTTCATTCGCTATCTCTCTCTCTCTCTCTATCATGCGCGCGCTCGCTCACTGTATTGAAATGAGTAGAGTTGATATTTATCGCCGCACTAAATCGCCGCACTAAATCGCCGCAATCGCGCGTTATCGCCGCATTCGCTGCACAATTTGTGAAATTAATTTACAGCCGAAGTCGAGAATTGCACTTAAAATGTGCATAAAACGCGTCAAGCAGCGCTAATTATGACCAAATGACAACGCCAACAGTAACAGCAGTTTTAAGAGGACACACACACACACATACACAGATGCAGTTCAGCCCGACATGCCACCCACTAAAATGAGTTGATTGTCACATGCAGCAGATAAGTTAAAAGTGCAACACAAACTGAGACCAGCCACGGGGCAGGGGCATAAATCGCAGCACTCGCTCAAAATCTTATCGCCAGAACACATCAAAAGTCAAAGTTTTTGCTTAACAGCAAACTACAACAACAAGAACAACAGCAACAACAAAAGCCTCCACTCGACAATATTTTTCATGCTAAAAGACTTTTAAGCTGTCAACGACGGCGCTCATAAAAATCGACCACCAAACTGCAGACAGCTGGACAACTGCAGCATTGCAACTTGCCATGTTGCCAAGTTGCCAAGCTGCCAAGTTGCTCAACAGCGTCAAACTGTCTGCCATTGTTTTTAGCATTTAATGTGGCCCGAACTGCCTGGCATTTGGCCATCGACCAGGCTGACCAGGCTAGGTGCCCATGTGCCCATGTCAAGAGATTAGCCACAGAGTGCAACGCATGCCACACACAAGAACTTCAGCTAGTTCAATTTCCTAGCGACCCTCTTTACGCTCGCATCATGCTCTCTCCCTCTCTCCTTCTAAAAGCAAGAGAGCGATGTACAGTATGTGTATTGTAAGAGATATGTAAAGCAAGGATCAACCATGTAGTGAAAGAAAGAGAGAGAGAGAGATATATAGGGTTAACTGTTCTTATCATTCTTCATTATTACATTCACACACACATAAACTTCACCTTGAACAATATGAAATATATTTGCATGTATTGAAGCATCTCTAGTTTGCGTAAAAGATAGTATAAACAACTGCTGAGCTATTAATAAACAAAAAAAAGCTTCGTATGCTGCGTAAGCTCAATATTGGACGGTGATCGCCCTGATCTAAAATATATGTAGGTCACACACTGGGCACGTCTTAGCCCTTCACAATAAGTTTGGGGTATAAAGAAAGAATGTCTTATGGTTTACATGTCCAGTAACGTTGGCTATAAATGATGCTTGAAATCAGTTGGCGGAATATAATAATTATCGGATAATATCAGTAGGACTTGATATCTGCTATATAGTGAAGCCAGAGCAGAAAGGCAGAAAGACTGAGATAATGGTTCAGCCCATAAAACCTATCAAGAACAGCCCTATAGAGAAATCTTAGTCAACTTTAAACTTGATGTATTAATTGTTGATATATCTCTAATATACAGATTAGGTCCTAAGATGCCGAAAACAGAAATTGGATTCAAAAGAAGGATCTTTGCTAGCTTAGCAGATGCCACGCCTGTGCCTATTTTCCAGTCAAGTGATAGACGGAAGACCGAAACAAACAATTAAATCAACCTGAGCTGGTCATGTAACAAGTTGACATCCACACGTGCCACATCTACGTGAGTGTGTGTGTCTGTGGGTGAGTGTGTGTAAAAGATGGTGACAATTGCCAATGGCTGGATGTAATTCCCAATCTATGAATAACAAATAGGCCCGTGCCAGGCAGCCGGCTCCAGGCCCCCGAACAAACTAAGCAACTTGATGGTGGGAGAGAGCTAAGGGCGGGTTAGGCAGGGGCTACGGCTAAGGCTGGGGCTTCTGCTTCTGCTGCTGCTAGCAAATCAAATCATAATCTGAATTTTAAAACAACCGAAACAACAACATGAATGTTGTTGCTGTTGTTGTTTTAGCTATTGGTGTTTGGATAGGCAAATGCAATTTTACAACGTGTTATTACATGAAACGTTTGCCTGAGGCAGCGTTTGTGTTGAATGGGGCGGAAACGGATGTGATGTGCCGCCATCGCCATTGCCATTGCCATCGCCATCATCGTCCTCTCCGTCTCGACATGTAAGTCGACAGCTTGTTGTGCTTGGGCAGAAATGAGATGGCATGTATTATGCTATAGGACATACGCTTTGACGCCTTTTGATTTGATTGTCTGTCGCATCAACACGCGACACGCCCTCTGCCCTCTGCCCTCTGCCCTCTGCCCACTCTCGCGCGCGCTTTCTCACTCTCTCGCTATCTCTCTGACTGCCAGCAGTCCCACAGGCATGAGCGACATTTGTAATTCAAGTCAAGTTGTTGTTGTTGTTGCGAAGGACTACGGATTATAATTTCTTTTCCGTTTCAATGCATTTCATTTCCGTGTCCAACGCACGAGCTGGCACATACACTCACACACATGTGTCCTCCTGTGTGTGTGTGCTTTGCATTTTTGACTCAATTATAATTTTTCATGCAAAAATGAGCGCCGAGTGTCGCAGTCAAGATGCATAAGTAACGCTACTTGTAATCTGATTACATAACGTGATCAAATTAAAATGCATACAAGTATTCATCACAGAGGACATACACACACACACACACACACACACACACACACACACACACATCATCTACTACTCATTTGTATGCATTTGGAATTGAATGCAAATGAAATGTTGCATACTGTACGCAGATAAGTTGAATGTCATGTAAGAGTCCGTATAGGCAGATAGACTATATATATATATATATATATATTTATACGATCCATCAAGAATCAATTTAATCCAATTGCATAAAGCGCGTGTAAGGCAAGAGTGCTCCAGATGATACCCTCTAAACAGACTTAAAATTATTTGAAAATGTTTTCAAAATAATATAAAAATTGTTAACTTGGAACAAAGTCTATTTACATATGATATATACATATATATATATATATATATATATATATATATATATATATACATATATATATATACATATAAATAGATTATATTTTTATTGGTATTTACCCATTAAACATCTTAAAAGTAAAACAGCCTTAGAGACTGATGCGTTTCTATTTGATATGATAGAGTGCTTTAGAGTAGTCAAGCTATTTGAAAAAAAATAATATATATATATATAATATATATCTTTCTATATATATATATTATATTATGTATTATATATTGATATTTTAATATTGGCATCATCAGCCTGATCCAAATAACAAGCGAAAGCTTCATCACCAATGAGAACTTGCTTTCTAACCGATAGATCCTATAGATAAAAAAAAAAAAACAAAAACAGGCAAGAGTCTAGTCTAGTTGAGTAATTATAGAATAACTCATCTTCTGGATATACTATCTTAATACAATTTAATTATAAACTTAATATTGATATATATTGATGCCAAAGCCCAAGTTTCATCTATTTGAAATGTGTTCAAAAATCCTAAGTATTCATTCCTTGTGTTTATTTGTCCCTTGCCCAATGTTCTTCACCTAATGCTTTAAGAGCCAAAGCAAATTATCGATGCTTACCGATAAGTAAGAACTGAGTTATCGAAAAAGAAATGACAATCTTGTCTATTCTTAGGATATTCCAGCAATTGGCTTCCTACGGACGGACATTTGGCATGACAAGCTCGATTTCCCATGTCGTCCTGATTAGGTATATAGATAAATATTATGTCCCCTGCCACATCCCATTCCACCCCTGCTGCATATACATTCACAAAGCCTTGAATGCCTTAAATTACCATTTACAATGGGTATACAAGTAAACTATAATGAATCATGATTATATATTTTATAGGGATCTGATCATGAAAAGCGAAAATTTGCATAAATGTATAATATTGAAGCTCATAGGATTTTGAATCACACTTTCAAAAAATCTGAATGCTTTCAACTCAGGTTTTATATCCTGAACTTATTGCAAGTCGAAGTTTTGGGTATAGTTTCAATATAACAAAATTTGAAAACAAACTAGCTACGTTTACTGTGTGGGTTACCGCAGTGAATACCCAGATTCTGGACAACTTCCCCTTCCACCTTCCACCCTCCACATAAATTTCCAAATTGCGTAATTTATATTCATATGAATGTCATTATCACATTCTGAAAAGTTGAGTTGTTCAACAATTCATTTCCCATAGTAAACCCCATAAGCGGAGCTGCCTCGTAAACTGCGCAGTAAGCAGAGCGGCCCACATGTGTGTGGCTATGTGTGTGTGTCTGTGTGTTTGTATTTGTTGTTTGTGCAGTTGCATGTATCAAAGGAGCATAGAATTATGTGCTGGGTATCTCCTAGTCGGACACTCCCTACTAGAGGGCATTAGTAGCCTAATATAATTGATGATTTAGCCTAATAATACAAGTTTTAGTATTTGTATTAAAAAATTTTTCTTCTTTTACTTTTCACACAAGGTTCTGCAGAAGTGGGCGTGGCAAGAAACTCAATTTCCTATTAAATAGCTGAAGGAAATCTTCCATTGTCTTGGAAGTCTTGTTTTGTCTTGAAAGTTTAGAGTCTCTAGGTCTAAGATGTATTAAATGCTAATATTAATGCAAAAATCGACTCTAGGCGAAGGTCAGGCTTAATCCATATTGATTCTAGCTTGATAAACAACAACCACTATTTGCGTAGATCTAAAATAATCTTATAGATAAACATATATACATAGTTTCTAGTCGTGGCCCCTAGGGTTGCATCTGTACAATCTTAAAGCTATGGCACGCCAAATTACTCTGTTAGTTTTAAAATTTGGAATTTATATGTAAACTATTTCTAGAATTTACAAGCTATCGGGCATCATCAGCGATATTATTGGCTATAGCCTTGACATCAGGCTAACGTAATAAAACAGACTTTCTTCTTCGTTTCTCTTTCTTCTTTCTCAATAAAACACTTAAGTCTACATTTGTTACAGGATTGGTTTGACAAAAAGGAAAAAAAACCACGTCGCTTAAACTTAGTACCAATTTGCGCATACAAACTCTATAAAAAAAAGTATATATATATATATATATATATATATATATATATATATATATATATATATATATATATATATATATATATATATATATATATATATATATATATATATATATATATATATATATATATATTTATATATATATGTATATATATATATATATATATTTATATATATGTATATATATATATATATCTATATGACAGAAATTTTGATGTTTGCTAATCGATTTACAAATGCTTCGATAAAAAAATAAATGTATTTTTTGTGTTTGAATTCGAATCAAAGGCGGAATTGAAGCTAGCCAAATGTAAAAAGTCTCATTTTTGAAATAACGATTCGTGCAGTCCGAAATGAATTGCAACGCAATATGAAGAATTTAATGAAAATGTCTGCGCCTCTCATTGCGTATGCGCTGTTATCACTATTTTGATCTGTGGATACACCTCTGGTTTAGCATCCGAGGTGATTAGCTGCACCATGCGTTGCTGTAGCTCATCCTGGCTAGCCTGAGTGCCGGGCGGGATCATCCAGATAGTATCTAGAAGCGAATGAAAAAATTGATACATAAAATTCAGACTCAAATTTAAATTCCACTTCCGATTGGAAGATTGAGATTCTGATTTATATCCTCAGACTTGGACTATTTCTGTGCACCACTCACCGCCAAAGTACCAACCGTTGGGCGTACACATGCGCCACATGATGGCCGGCTGTGTGGGCATCAGGTCAGCCAATATATCACAAGTTTCGCCCGGACGCAGGGACGGCACATTGATGCGTTGCGTCTGTATTGGCGATGTTAAATAACAGCCGTTGGGCCAGCGTTCAGTGCCATCGTTTTGCACCTGAAATGCTTGCTGCAGTGCATTCACATGCTGGCCCTGCACAATCTTCATCGAAGGCAATGATTGCAGACTACAAAAGTCCAGATAGCAACCGACGGCAGTTTGCAAGTTCCTGAGCAACAAAACAAAAGTTAAATTAGTGTTTATCTTGGCAATACCGTGGTTGACACGAACTCACCAGTTGCTCATTTCCAAATAGAAACGAGCCGACTCGCGATTCATTTGATTATTCATGAGACTCTGGAACTGACTTATCAGATCCTCGTGGTCTGTGGTGCCCATACAACTGAATTGCTGCAAGAGCAGAGAGTCAATATCATAGTCATTTGTTGGCAGAGCCGACCCGAGGCCCTTGATTTGAGCTGCTTGGGCGGGGGATGGTAATGCCAATGCCGAGACTGATGATACAGACGAGGACAAGACGATGCCCGTCCCAGGCGGTGCCGGCAATGGTATTGCAATGTTGCTTGTGTCCATCATTGGATTTGTTGTTGTTGTTGTGTTTGTGGTAATGCCAAATAGCGGTTCGCATTGCATATCTTGTAGCAATTGCTGTTGCATTTGTTGTTGCTGCTGATGCTGCTGTTGCTGCTGCTGTTGCTGCTGGTGATGGTGATGATGCTGCTGCTGGGGTCCCTGCTGTGGCGGCGCCTCCGTTGTGCTTTGTGACTCGTAGCTTTCCTCGACGTCCATAGCTACTGTGTATTCTGTGTGCTTCAAATACCTTGTTCTCAAGTATTTCGTCAAATCTGCAAATCAAATCGTAAAATGCGTTGTAAGCATATCGTTGTTTTTGTTGTTGTTTTATCGCGCTGCAATAGGAGAGACAATGGAACCTGACATATTCACCTTCCAGTGGCGATGTGATCCAGCACGGTATTGAAATTGACGCACTCTATTTGATTATTTATTTAACAGCCTTGTGCACATTGATGTGCTTCGCACTTCTGCAATTTCGTCTTTACATAAATATGGACTAAAACATTAAAAACGGCTACAATGCAACAAAATATGCAGTATGACCGTATGGGTGTTACCTTTAAAATACCCAGTGAATGCTTCAATCGAAAGATTTCTTAAATACTACAACTATTTCATTTTATGTTACCTCGATAATAGAAACCTTTAATTATATTCTATGTACTATTGTTTCGTTCCCTGCTTATATTGGCACAGCGCACAGAAGCACCAATATAGTTTATTTAAGTTTAAGGTACCAAATATGTGGAGCCAAAATGTAAATAGCTTATGAATGTAATGTAAGATGTACGTTAAGTTTTAACAGTAGGCAACAAATTTTGTGTATACTACATTTATTGAGGGACCTATTTGTACCTTGACATATTAGGTGTTGTAAGACTTTAATTTATTTATTTGTGTCAACAAGATAACATCAGATGCTATGTAGATTACGTAGACTGTTAAATTCCTCACATTTTTACAGCTGTGCATTTTACATTTTCCAATAGTGGAAAATCCCAAAAAATGTAAAGTGTGGAGTAAAAATGTTATTAGCAGAGCCTTATTCATGTGTGATGCCTCTTGGTTGAGACGAAAGTCCAATCTTAAGTTAATTGAGAAATATGAACAATGTGTCGAACATACAATTTTATTTACTGGATATTACTTAATACCACCTGCACTTTAAGCAGGCAAATATCGCTTATAATTTGAACCTATTGCTTCCTGGACATTTTCATATCCCATCTCAGTGATACAATCGGAAAGCTCCGATTTGATGCGATCCACTAAATCGGGACCATCGAACACAAAAGCCGTGTAGATCTGCAAATATGAGGCGCCAGCTTCAATTTTCTCATAAGCATCCTGGCCAGATGAGATGCCGCCGACACCAATGATGGGTACGCTGTTATTTATTAATTGATACATCTGTGCGATCATAGTCGTAGAGCGCTGCCGCAGGGGCTCGCCGCTGAGCGCTCCTTCCTCCTGGGACTTCTTGGAGGTACTCACATTGTCGCGGGTCATCGTCGCATTCGACACGATCAGGCCATCCACCTTGCACGTGCTCATGTCGATGACAGCGGCAACATCCTTCATCTCGTCAAGTGTCATATCGGGCGACAGCTTAAGTAGGATGGGCACGTACTTGATGGGCTTAAGCTGGGCACGCTCTATGTTCACGGCCTCGAGCAGCTCGATGAGCTGATTTTTGCTGTTCGCATTGTACCCTTGGTCTTTCGCATTACTGTAGTTAATAACGAGATAGTCAGCAACGGGACCGAATGTCTTTACTCCTGCCATGTAATCGATGACGGGTGTATTAGAGCTGTAATTGCGTTCCAAATTGACGCCCACGACAGCGTTGAAGCCATCGGTTTGGCGTAGTCTGCGCAGGCGCTCGGCCACTGCCTGGTAGCCATCGCTATCGATACTGTTCCGATTGATAATTGCTCGATCGGCGCTCAGTCGAAAGATGCGGGACCTGGGACTTCCCTTCTGAGCCAAAGGCGTAACGCTGCCAATTTCGATGAAACCGAAACCCAGATCATTCAGTCCATGTACAGCCTCGCCATTCCTATCGAAGCCGGCCGCCAGCCCAATGGGATTACTAATGTCGCAGCCAAAGAATTTAGTCCTCAAGTTGACGTTGTCCTCATAATTGGATGCAGGATACAAGCGATACTTGCAGGCCAGAAGAGCCAAATTGCAGCCAGTCTCGGCGGGCAGCAGCCGCATTGTCGGTATCATCAACGCTCGAACAAGACTCTCCGGCTTGTCGTATGCGGTCAGACCCATATATAATGCCGCGATGCCGGCCGTCGCAACGCCCAAGGCACGGAGTCGACCCTTTTTCAAGTCAAAGGCATAGGATCTCAGAGGAAGGTTGGCACCACTGCTCGACAACGATTCAACTCACCTTTGATTGTGGGTGAGGCATATCTAAGAATTTTGATAGAGCAGCTTCGGTGTGGACAATTGATCGGTGCAGTTTCCCAAATTTTACCTATAGTTTGACCTATTCATGTTTTTAACCCTTTCTATTTTCAATTGGAATTATATACAAATGTGTGACATACGAATCAATTGCAACTAAATTAATCTTAATATACATAGATAGAGCTCATGGGAAAGGCAAAGCCTGAGCGTTAAATGAGTGTTTAGAATTTAATAATTTATATATATATATATATATATATATAATGGGGATTATCAACTGAAAAGTTCGACACATTTCCTGTTCACATTGGTGGCGCGTAAATTCAATAAATTAGATTATACATTACATTGTGAAATATTGATGCAATTGCAGTTCTGCTTATATCGATGATCTATTATCGACTATCGATGACCAATTCAGTGTTGTGCAACATTAATTGGATTGTGCTACCAGATTTAAATCAAAGCGGCATAAAATTGTGTGAACTTTAATACATACGGACAGAAAAAGAAAATAAACAGTGTAAGACAGAGAGAGAGAGAGAAGGAGAGAAAGTAAAGCAAGATTGGGATAGTGAGCGAGAGAGAGAGAGAAAGACAGGGAGGCATAGGGCTGCTGGAAATCAGTACTTATGTCGTCTGTCACGAATAGACAGCTTTGCTACAACGTACGAGTCGATCAGAATAAACAAGCATAATTTTAAATTTTTGGAAGCGTACATACAACAAAATTTCATCTGGTTATACTTTCTCTCTTCCCTCCAAAGCATAATCTATAACTCAGAGGCTTCTTAATACCCTCTTATCCCATCTACTCATATAGTTATACGTCTGCGAAATGTTGAGGCTACACGACCTATATGGCCAATCATATGCTCACGAGTTTCAGGTGAGTGTGCACACATATCGCGCCGCCCAGTAGTCAGCCGACTGACGCTGAAAATAACACCCGTTGTCCGTACAGTTCACCAATCCAGACTCCATCAAGAACTCTGTTAAGCGCTACAACCAGCAGCGCGCTGCCGAACGGGACGAGAACAAGAAGGAACGAGAAATACCTAAGGTGACCAAGCCACGTTTCTGCAAGATGCGGAACACTGGCCGTGATGTGCTCAGCATGGTAACATCGCGCGACCTGGATATCGAAACGCAGATCTCTCTGCGACAACTCCCCGACACGCCTCGTAGCAGTGCGAGCGGCAGCACCAGCGTCAGCAGCTTGGACAAGATCGGCAACGGCAACGATCCCATGCAGCACGCGAGCCGTTTGGCAGGCGGCGCAGATGCAATTGCCACGCCAGTCAATAGCAACAAATCCAAGAAGATGCGCTCCCGCAAAGGGAAACGCGCAGCAGCCAAGCTGGAGCGGATAGAGATACCAGATCTTTATACAGCTCATATAGAGGGGTTGCATCGACAGGTCTGCGCTGAGCTGGAATTCATGGGTCATGTGCAGGCGGAACGACCCAAGCGCAAGTGCAAGCAACGGCGCCTGAAGCAGAAGTCACAGCCGCAGCCGCAGCCACAGCTACAGTCGCAAACGCAGAACCAACACCAACAGCAGTTGTCTAAGTCGAAGCATTCATCCAATCCGAGAGCGCAAACCAACAGCCAACATCAACATCAACATCAACGGAAGAAAATACACAAGGATCCGGAGCCCAACATGATACTGCAGCGCCTGCAGCAAGTGCTAAGCGAGGATCAGACACCAAGAGCGAAGCAGTTGTCCTACTACACGACAAAGCATCCGACACACTGGACAGATATTATATCAACGCCCATCACACCGCAGTCAGCGCAGACGAAGGCTTACGATCTGCTGAATACGGCCAATTCCGATGCGTGCCTGTATATGAAACACCGACAGCGTGTCGAGCTGGAGCCAGAGCCGCTTGAGGACAGTGATCTGGAGCAGGAATATGCGGACCGTCCCGACTATATGCGCTATACGCAGCGCTTGCCGACCCACCAAAGTGATCCGGATATGGCCGATGGTGCTCGGCATAGAGCCTGTTTCGTCGAGCTGGAGCCGCATCCCAATTGGATCAGTTTGCAGCGCAGTCTGAAGCCAATGCACTACACATCCCAGCGATCCGATACGGACAGCAGCACGCTTTGCGATCAGCAGGAAGGCATCCTGATGTCCGACAATGGCCAGTCGAAAGCTATCATCGGTGACACCACCTTTCCGACTATATCGGCGAAATCGAAAGCCAGAAAACACGAGTACAGCCGGCAGCAATCACCATCGGCTAGGCACAAGCAGTTGGCGTCCAAGTCGATTATCAAAAGCTCCAAGGGAACGCGACAGACGAAACGCAAGGCGACGCTGGTGCAGGAGCTGACAACTGGACATAGGGCACGTCAGCCGGGAGGCGGCGACAGGAGTCCGCAAAGTGCTGCACTAGCGATCTCCTTGAAGCAATCGGAGCAGCCCCACTTGGATGTTTCTATGCCAACTCTGGTGCCGCGACGTCGCAAGGTACGCGCCGTCATCTGCACTCGCTCACTGGAGAATCTGAAGTACCAAAAGATGTCCATCTATAACAAGATCTCGTTGACGCAGGAGCGCATCATTTCGGCTCTGGACAAGCTGCAGTGCAGCCTGCTGCAACTGCCGCTGATCCACACCTCCAGCCAGGAGAAGCAGCGACGCGAGCGCAATGCATTCAATTTCTGTGTGAGATTCTCGCGGAACTACCTGTATCCACTGCGTGGCATGATCGAGGATGTCCGCTGCACGCCTGTGGCGAACTTCATTAGCGCCACCTCAAACGAGGCCAGCCAGCGGGTGGTGTGTGTCTACGGTCTGATGCACCACTCAGTCGGCAGGTATCAGCGGCAGGTGCGCTATTTCCTGCTGGACAAGGTGCCGCAAAAGCTGAGCGCGCTCATCGAAATGATGTACACGTTGACGAACGTCTGCCTGGAGAAGGGTGTGCTCGATCGTCAGGATCCGGTGGTGGAGTGCCTGCAGCAACGCTGCACCAGCTTCCTCACGTTCATTGAGGACATGCAGGAGCAGCGCTTCCAGCTGGCTCGCGAATCCTACAGAGGTCTGCAGAGGCGTGGCTACGGCTACGGATATGGATATGGACATGGCCTGGGACATGCACATTTGCATGGACGTGGACATGGCTCGGCTCGCCAGGATATGCACGAGCGATACAATCTCAAGATGTGTCTCAACGACTTAAAGCTATACGAGCCGCGTCTGGTGCCCAAGGAGCGCTGCGACAAGCGGCGCCCGCGCATCTGGTTGCGTAAGCAAAAGATGGCTACAGAACCGATCACTGCCCCGTTGATGCCTGGAATCATGTTGAGCCAGGGATCAGAGATGCCCCCAGAGCAGCCCAGCGAGTACGTGCCAACCCACATCGAACGTGTCCAGTGTGGCGATCACCGAGAAGAGCCAAGCAGCGATCCCGATGAACCTAACCAAAACCAACAGCTGTCGAAAATATTGGCACTTCTGCAGCAGCCCGGACAGGAGAAACGGGAACTCCATCAGCAGCTACTGGAGGCCATGGAGCATGTGACCAAGTCGCAGGTGCGCGAGGTTCTCGATCCACTCGTGCGCTCCCTGGGCGTCATGTTGGATAAGAAGGTAACTATAAACCCGACGAATTTAAGTGCTTCACACCCCAACCACTCACCCACTCACCCACTCCAATTCCACCCACCAAGTTTGCAGATGAAGACCAATGAGGAATAGTCGCTGGCTGGACCCAAAAGACTCAATAAAATCTATTTTGCACCTTTCGTTTTCGATGAGCCAAATTGTAAAGTTGTCGATTATAGTGCACATGCATGCGTAATTAAATGTTTCAAATCGCTGTCGGATCAATAAAACGTTTCCTTTTGCTTAACACTCCAATGCCATGATCACCCCTGACTCCGATGCTGCTCGGCTAAGCTCCATTGGCGGGCAGAGCGCAGAGATTCAAACGGCTCAGTCGTTCGATTGGTAAAAATCTCATCTATCTATAGCCATCATCAAGTCGATCTTCAGTTTAGAGTCAACTATCACTAGCAACAATGCATAATAGACTAAGGCAACATGACCACGATAGAGATAGCAACAGAGCTGTAGAAAGAGAGCGCAATAGAAAGTGAAAGCTGTGCTTCCAGATTAATTGTCATATATTTTTCATATAGTATAATAGCTTCGGAATAATAATACAATTTAGAAAGAGATAACATGTGAGATAGAAGATACAGAGAGAGAGAGTTAGAATAATATATAGACAGAGTGTGAGAGAGAGCGAGCTTGTGTTACAGGCAACTTTTCCATATATGTGAGCTAATCAAATGTTCATTCGTGTGTGTGTATTATAGCAACTATGTAAACACAATTATATAGTTGAGTATACTTTGAACATATATGCCGTTACTCCCCCTCCCACACTACGCGAGAGCCTGGACGAACTCGTGACAGTTCTGGCAGCTGTTCTTCTCTAAATGCATTTATCGTGTAAAATGCAATTTACATATAATAAAAAAAAAGTTGAGAAAGATATATATAGCATATGCAAATATATATATATATATATATATATATATATATATCTTTATATATTTTAGTACATCCGAAAGCAGCAATAAGCTCTCCCAAGTGGCGAGTGTGTGTGTGTGTGTGTGTGTGGAAAAGTGGCTTAACACCTTTTACCGTTTGTTAGCTTTTGGACCTTCGAATTTCTTGATATTAAGCTCTAAGGAATTTCGTTAGGTTTTAACTTTGTTCAACAACTGCGAATACTACAAATACCATAAACATCTATAATATACAGCGAAAGGTCTATTAATGTAGTGTCTCCTGGCCATTCCCTCCGGCCGCCTAGTCCGAGCAGGTCGTGCACAGCGGCTTGTTGTCCTCCACGGCGAACGTGCTCGCCGTAATGGGCGTCAGGCACTTCTGCAAGCAGAGAGCGAAAAGCATTGAGAAACACATTTGACGCGAGTCCATTGCGCGGCACTCACCTTGCACTTGAAGCAATCCCGATGCCACTTGGCATTCAGCGCCACAATCGCGTTCTCCGTTATCGGCTGGCCGCAGCCGGCGCAGCGCGCCGCGAACAGCTGCTCGAAGTCGACGCGACAGTAGGGCCTACCGTCTCGCTCATAGAACGAGGTGCCCACCAATGGCGTCTTGCATGGACCGGCGCACACGAAGCACTCCTCATGCCACGACTGCTCCATGGCCTTGATGGTGCGCTGCCAACAAAAAAAACTTTATCTTAATACATATTTCGAAAATCTCTAACAAACATTATAATCAGCATTAGCCATATATATATATGAGTTAATGCATAGCATGTAGCCACATACATATATATGCACAATCATAGCCAATCAATCGCGCTTACTCCGCCCCACTCGCATGGCCTTGATGACGCTAATTGGGCGGAACGAATAGTTTTTGCAGTCAGTGTCGCATCTTTAATGCACTTTAAGCAAAGATTGGAAAGTCTTACGATCGTAACTTAAGCTACTGATAAATCCAAGGAATATATTTAAATAAAGAAATTTAAATAATCAATTAAAGAAATGAAGCAAGAGGGAGGAACTTTAAAAAATAAAAACATATATATAAATAAATAAATAAAAGTATAATCAAAAATATAGAAATAAATAAAAAAGTGTAATAAAAATAATAAAATTTTTAACAGAAAGGCATAAATAAATAAAACAAAAAAAAAGAAATTAAGAATTTTTTAATTTTTTTCATAAAAGCTAATTTTTTAAAATTTAATATTAATTTTAGCTAATACAAAAATAGAACAAAATAATAAAAAGTTTAGTATGATATGCAAAAAAAAAAAAAACATTTAAAAAAAAAAACAAAAAATTTAAAAAAATTAATTAAAACCTATTATTTATTATCCAATTCTAATTTTTTTTAAATATTTTATATTGTTTTTATTTGCTTAAATGTAATTATAGAAAATAAATGTATTAAAAGAAATTATATATGAAAAAAAAAAAAACAGAAAAAGAAAATTTAAATAAAAATAAATAACAAATATAAAATATTTGTATTTTTTTAAGAATATTGCACAGCACCACAAGGCGCATTAGCGATGTCAAAGCAGTTGAACAAAAGCCCATTGCATACATTCAGGGGCATTAGTTCTATATAGTATATGAGTGTGCATACATGTGTATATATCTATCGAAATTAACTTCTATATTTGAGGCAGCAGATGCGGATTCTTATAAAGGACAACATTGAATTGAGGCGGGAGTTAAGCGATATTGGACTTTTCAAGTACTTTAATGGCAGACTCTGCAGGAATAGATGGCATGATTAACTTGGACGTAAATAGCTGTATCTGAATATAAATCAATATTCTTTCAAGAGCTGCACTGAACTTAGCGAAAACTCAATCAGAACGCGCCCCAGTTGGCTGCTTCAGAGACACACTTTGAGCTCTTCCCATAATAACTGGCAGGTCTTTGGGGAAGAAGCAATAACATCGTATTTCTATTGAAATATATTTAGATATCTAATTTGATATTATTAGCCAAAATTGCTGTCATAATATGAGCTAATGATGTGCTAAAGTATATTCAGCAGTGAATCGACATCTGTTTGATATTTGACTTCTGATCTGTGTCGCTGTCTGTATCAAATGATTATATTCGTGTCAATTGATGTGCCGTGCCTGCAGAGCTGGATAAACTGGCTGTGCGATATATGTATATAAATAGACATGATATACTAAGTAGTATATACGATGTATGCATAGCACTGGCTGAACGCATCTGCATCCGCACAAATGACGACTAAAATATAATCAGGTTTCGTATGCATTACACAAAAGCTTTATAGACTAGATGGGCAAATGTTGACAGTATTCATAACGAGCCAAAGTTTATGGCCAACAGGCGCGGGCGATGATGTCAATGGTGTTGTCTATGACCCACCTCACCATTGGGTTACTTACCTCCAAGATGGGCTTCTTGCAGCCGAAACAGGTGCCCGAGTAGTTGCTCACGAAGCAATCGGAGCAAACGGGATCTCCGTTCTGTATGTTGAAGGTGGGCTCGGTGATCGGCTTGTGGCAGTCCTTGCAGGCGAAGTGCTCCGGATGCCAGGTCTTGCCCAGGGCCGTAATGATGCGCTGCTGTATGACCTCATTGCACTTGTGACAGATCGATTCCGACTCCGACTGCGTGAATATTCAGATAACAATAGAACTTGCACTTAATTAAAATGAAAATCACGTCGGCAATGCGTTCAAATATTTCATAATTTCATTTTCCACAGTTTACAATAAAAAAAATGAGTCGACTGAATGGATGACTAAATATGAGAGAATGAATGGGTATATATACTCCGTACTATATACTACATATATGGTGTATGTATATATAATTATATGTACATTGTTCAAAGGGGCATGATATTATGCCTTGGGTTCATAAACCGCAACAACAACAACAACATTTGAGTAATTCAAAGCGCAGACCACAAACAACTTTTGCTCTTTAAACAACAATCAGATGATGAGCATCAGCGTTCTAGTATTTTGATGGCATATATTATATAGCAATAATTTTGTTTACCCAGTACATATAATCTACAGATATTTATATATATATATACTGTTATATGGATGAGCAACTGTGAGCTTTGACATGTTCTATTCATTAATTAAACATCAGAGGTAATCAAGTCTTATAATTATTTATGTAATTTACCCGTTTAATTTTCACATCAAAGCTTCTTAAAAATGTATATATAAAAGCCCACTCATAGCAGAAAATCTAGTATTCGCTTTAATCTATGCTAAAACGAGTAAGAATATTGCAGTCGGGCGTCATCGACTGCATAATACTCGTTCTCGTTCCCAAATTAGTTTAATCAATTTTGGTGGGTCTCAAGAGGGATATTTGCTAAGCTGAAGACTGTAGACGAATATGCGAATATATAGTTTTAGTCTATCTATAAAAGGGTTCTACAGCAACGTAACTCTCAAGTTAAGGATCCAAACATATGGCAAATAAAGCTTATGTTCGATTTGACAAGGATATATTTAAATTTCAAGATTATCATATTATTTCATCGATCAGAGTGCATCTTAAAAGTGACTCACTTGCCACATTTTGGGGCTCTAGCGCAAAAACTGTAGAATATAATGTTTTATACGATTTGCCAGGCCCCAAATAGACGTCGACTAGATATTTTTAAGCTTGCAAGTCTCTAGCACTTTACCTATTAACATTTGGACATACCAGATAAAGAATTACCTGATTTGTCACGTCCCAAGTGGGCGTATCGGGAAAATCCTAAGAGTCTATCAGACTAGAGCACCCGCAAGGATATATTCCTGTATTCACTGTATTCAATAGACGGACATTGCACAAAACTAATATACTCTGTTCACTTCATGAACGAGTATAAAGATAACAAGCTTGCATTTATAAATACAAAAAAAAAAATAAATAAATAAATAAGAAATTTCTCAATAACCTTAAATTTGTTAATAAATTGTTTAATTTGTTGGAAACGCTTGCAATTCCTGAAACGTAGTCCTCTGAGTGATATATTAATAGCAACTATCCAATCAATTCAATTAGCTAAAATATATTTTATGGCCAAGGGTAAACCTGAAATCAGCTGACTTAATGCTATTCATTTAATACAATTTATTATTGGCTTCAACAATTTGAAATGTTCCTATAAAAGTCCGAATGAGAAATGATCAAATTAAGAATTTCAGTTTCGGCTCTTTGAATGTGTTCACCTTGAACTTTACACTCGGTTCAAAAAGATTGGGTCTGACAGATTGGGGAATTTAATGAGTTATTTGGAAGGCAATTGTAATAAATTGCATCGCAAATACTAAGCCTAGGCTATGACTATAGTAGATGACTAACTGTATTTAATTGCAGGTGTATTCCATATAGCCAGACTATATATGCGATTACGGTCGACACGTATTGGACATTTAGTCCGTTTTCTACGGCTCACCATATTGAGTACAGTCGCCCATACTAACTGTATGGGCCACCCACGGCGGTGTGTCATGGATAATCACACATGCATACATATGGCGAGACTCGTTAGCCGAGTTGCAAACCATTTCGAGGTGTTGCCATAGGCGTTAGCGGATTGTTGCTGATAACGGTTAGGTCAAAGCAAAAACAAAAACAGAAAGAAAGAACAAGGCGACGTCACCACATAACGAAAGCCCCAAGGCAAGTGGTAAACGGTAAATGGCAAACGGTAAACGTCAAGCGGGCGCAAATAATGAAAATCGTTGCTCATAAAAATGAAAAATGGCAGCAGGTCGTAAATTTGACCAATTTACACGCTGCACTCTCAGCAGGCAGAAAGAGGGGTAAACGCATTCAGCGCTATGCCTGTTGCTGCTCTATTTACAGTTGGGCTTGCATTTGTGTGAGTGTGTGTATGTGTTCGTGCATCCGTGCGTGCATGTTGCTGGCAGAGAAGTCAACGTCAGCGCTCACCAAATTTAATTTGTTCGAATTAAACGCACATTAATTTTTCGGCTAGCAATTGCAAGCACTTTTGCTGCCTGACTAGCGCTGTCAGTTGTTGTTGTTGTTGGTTGTGTACTTGCTTATTTAAAGTTTGCGCCAGATGTAGCAACAGCAACAGCAACAACAACATTAACAATAATGAAGACGGCGACGTCTCACTTAGATCATCGCTAGAGTTAGAATTGAATTAAACAAATGAACGCAAATCGACACGCAGTGAGAGAGAAATAGAAAGAGTAAATAGGAAGAGGTAGAAGGAGAGCGAATATGAGCGAGAGCGTGAGCGCACTTCTCGCACACACACTCCAAATAAGTCTGCCCTACCATAAAAGAAAACAGTAAAAACGAAGACAACACCAACGCCAACAACAACAACAGCAACTCAGAAGCAAACAAACAAAAGGCAGCGCGCAACTTAACGAAACATTTTGGCGCCCATTGGCCAGCAAACAAAAACAAATGAAAGTAAGCAGCCGACTCAACGATGACGAACTGTTAATGCTCTGCAAGACTTCGATAATTGAGACAAGCTGCAAGCAAATTACGGCTTTAAAACTCTGCCTGAAAGGTATAATAAAATCAGATTACATATTGTTAACATACAAATAAGTATTATATAGTTACCAATAGTTATATATATTTAACTATACGTAACTATACAGTTACCTATAAGAACGTTGAGAACGTTTCGGAACTGAAATACCGTTCCATTACACTTGTAAACTAGAACAAAGTACAATAAATAGTAAGAGTTTTTTTAAATCCTCTTTACAACTTTTTCAATAGAATTTGATTTATATTTTGGATGCTTTGAGCATTTCTAGTTACAAGCAAATTCCACTGCTCACCTGTTACACCTGTATGTAATGTGTTGTTGTTTTGCATTGATTGAATTTTGAGCTCTTATCAGTTAATTGCGGCAATCAGAGAGCCGACTAGGTTGCCAAATGAACAGAACAGCAACAATAAATAATAACGTAAACAAGCGTAAACAATTTAGCCGGCGCAGTTTTCCCTTGAAAAGCCAAACAAAGCGCAGTAAGTGAAAACAATTTATTTCAATTTTTGTTGAATTTATATTTTATAGTTTGCTTATTCAAATGCGATAATTAAAATATTGCGCGCATGATTCACAAATCACACTCACCCTCTCCCTCTCTCTTTCTCTTTGTGTGTAAGGTCTATTTGTTAAATTGCTGCTGTTGTTGCTGCTGTTGCTGCCATTGCCCAGAGGCCATCAATCACTGCTGTCAATCAACGAGGCGCTATGTTTAGCCATACAAATTATTGCTTTCGGCCAACATTGCGTATAAGTAATTGGCATTTGAACCACGCCGGGGCGTGGCTGGGGCGGGTGGCACAGCTGAGCTGCTCAAGATCTCAGAAGATCACTTAACACTGGTCATTGACCCTGACACACAAACACAACCGATCGTATGCCAACTACATATATGAGCATATCTATGGCCCGACACGCAGCTATATGGAGCATTATTTTCGGACGACGTCTGCTCCAGCTGCGCACAGTGCATAAGTCGATGGAACTCTTCTTTATGGGGCAATAGAAATTAAGTTTAAAGCCCATTAATGACAGCTATAAAATAATCAAACTGCAATTATTTTACTTATCTCAATTTGTCTACTCAAGCCACTCGGAAGCTTTTGTATAAATATTTTATTATATTTTATAGAAATCCATTCTTGAATCTAGAAGTGACATGGGCAAGGTCTTGCATATAGAGAAGCCCTTAGCCAATTTCAAATTTTCTAATTGACAATTTTGGAAGATTCAACTTGGTATTCAGATATTTATATTCATATATAGTTATATCTACCTATGCAGAATATCATTTTATTTCATAAATCTCTTCACTAACCATTGTTGCCTTGGCTAACAAATAGAAATGTATTTAAATATATTTATATAATATTTATATATTTAAGTATGAAACATCGTTTTTTTTAAGAAGCGAAGAATAAATCATTCAGATCGATTGGCTGCCAAATTTAGCCTTGGAATGTCGCCGAATGAAAATGATGTCAGAGCAGAGCTTGGAGCTGAGAATTTGGCTTTGGCATCTGTTGATGGCAGTCTGCCTTTCGGCTCACTTTTGCTTTTCCCAGCAGAGATCGTGGGCGTTGCGCCCAGCTCCACGCACCACGCTCCACGCTCCACGCTCGACATTCATATGTATATAGATCAACGGCTTTCTCGTGATCAGCTTCAAGTGTCGTTTGATTTACAATTTTTGTTTCTCTCTCGTTTTGGGAAAGTTTCATGTTCGCCCACTGAAACAAGACGCCAACTGGAGGAGGCGCCCAAGCACGTTGTTAAATGTTTACAAATATTGCTTATGAATAGTTTTTCGATTTGATGAGCTTGTGCTGGGGCTTCTTTCAGCTGTTTTTTTTTCGTTATTTTTAGTATGATAATTATCCAAAGTACCAATAAGGCAAGCCACTCCATATGGAGGCGCGCTTTGTGCGCAGCTCAGCAGAAGCAGCACTGAACAAGGGCGAGCTCGACTATGACTATGCGACTGCTAGATACTCCGCAGGCGAGAGATGAGCAGCGGACATTGTCTTTGTTCTCTTTGGCCAGCATCTGGATGTGGATACGAGAGCGAGTGTCGCTTGCAATGCCTATTCGCTAGTCATATTATGGGCACATACTAATTAGCCCACACGAACTGCTGTAACAAGCAGTGCATATATACCTTTGTTTCTCAACAAATGCGGGGTATTTGCCAAAAAAAAAACATGATAGTTGGTATTTGGTTTCTGTTTTTGTGGCTGGCTTGTAACACATCAAAATTCCACTCGCCATGAATCTTGCACCTGGTGAGCTAACACCAACTGTGGAGCTGACACTTCACACAACAGGCCGCAGCACGCTGTCGGACGTGGTTGATGCGGCGTATACGCAACGGCAACGGCAACGGCAACGGCAACCTGTTTGCCCGGGCAGCCGCCCACACGCCACACTGAGTTGTTAGCCAGCTGGGCAGCCAGTTGGGCGAACCAGCTCAAACGGAGAGTGAATTCGAATTCGAATTCGAATTCGAACTTTCATCTAATGGGCTTGCCTGGGTCCAAAGGCTCCTGAGCTTATGATTTATTTGATGAGACTGATTCGCATTATTTGTGGCACAGATATTCACTTACCATGTTGAAGCTGTCGTTCCTTCCGGGCTTTGGCTTAGTTTGCTTTGGATTTGGTACAGAGATTTGCTACAACGCACGAGCAAATGAAAACTTGAACAAAAATGAAAAAAAAAATCAAACTTATATTTCTGTGGCTTTCATAAGATAATATATGTTAACTGTCAAATCAAAATTCAATAGAAGTGAATGAAATAACAAAGCCAGCTTATCGTAGCTCGCTCGCACGCTAAGATATGATATGCTATTCAAGGCAAGTGCACAAGGAAATGGAAGTCGATGTGGAAGTGGAAGTCGAGTAACATGTGCGATATATGCGAGCTAAGCCTTCGATAGACCAGATAGATCAGATTTGAATTGATTTGACAGAGTGCCGCTTGGAGGGCGGCAGAGCTAAGCGCTTGACGTGGAGTGATTGGCTTGAAGCTGCCGACAGAAAGAAGAAGCAGATGCATCGTCAGCCAAATGACAAAATGATACACACACACACACACACACTGAGGCACACACTCACACATGGAGAGAGTGAAACTTGTCAGACGAAATGAATATTGAGAGCGGCAAACGAGCAAACAAAAATTAATATTAATAAATTGTTACAATTACATTTTTTTCTTGGAACAAATTTCAGTTGAGAATATTTTAAGTGAAGCGTCCGAAAAGTAGAAAGAAACCAAAAACCGAAAACCGAAAACCGAAAACCGAAGCAAACCGCTAACCGAACCAAACCGAGCGAAACGAACGAACCGAACCGGCGAGCGTCGACCAAGAAACTGAAATTGAAACCGAAACGCAGCGAGCAGTGAAGCTAGCGGCGGCAATAACGACTACGCCGGCAGCAGCAGCAGCAGCAGCAGCGACAGCGACAGCGACAGCGACAGCGACAGCGACAGCGACGTCGACAGCAGCAGCACAAATGGACTATAAGAGCCCGACGGAGCAGAGCGCGCGCAGGCGCCGCAGTCATGGACTGGTCCATGCACAGCAACAGCAACAGCAACAGCAGCCGCAGCCGCAGCAGCAGCCGCATCAGCAGACCCGCAAAGGAACGGCACATCAGGAACGTGCTGCCGGCAGCCAGTTGACCAGCCGCAGCAAGGCTGCTGCCAAGCAAAACACAATGCCTAGCAAGTCCTGGACTAATCCCATGAGCGTGGCTGTTGTGCCGCCGAGTCGCCACAGCAATAGCAACAGCAGCAGCAAGGCCAGCGGCAGGGGCAAGAAGCACACTCGCTGCACGTCCGCGAGGGAGTTGCAGCGGGATGTGCAGCGGCCGCCATTGACGCCGCCGCCAGCGACGGCGCGTGTGGCCTTTGGGCGCAGTTGTCCCGGCGCGCTGTCCACGCTGGCCATGGAACAAATGCCTGTGACTTCACTGCTGCGCCGCAGCGGCGGTGGCGGCGGTGGCGGCGGTGGCGGCGTTGTCGGTGGCGTCGGTACCAGCAGCAGCAGCAGCAACCAAAAATTCAGACAGGACACGCCCAGGCCGAAGGCATTGCAAATGGCTCACGATCAGCTGGAGCTGCAGCTGACACGCATCGAGATGGAAGCAACGACGCCACCGCCACGACGACGCAAGCCGCCGCCGGCGAAGACAGTTCGCCGCCAAATGGAGCACCCGCCGCCGGTGCCGACCGTGACACCGCTGAGCAGTGCTCGCGGCCACAACTCCGGCCGAGCGCGAGCCGGCGAGCAGCCGGATGCAGCTGCGAGCGCGGAGCGCGTGGTGCCGCTAACCCAGAATCCCCATCTGCTGCCGCCCGAGCAGCGCCTGGCGCTGCTCGACCTGTTATCACACGGCGACTCCCACGAGCCAGAGATAGTCAATCCGTCCACAGACGCCATGCGTCTCACTCTCCAGATGCTGTAAGTATACTCATACATGGCTCCACATACATACAGACGCACACTTGGCTCATGTGGCAGCGGCGGCGTCGTCGTTGTCGTCGTCGTCGTCGGCAAATGATGTCATCATCGTCGTCGTCGCTCCGTGCTCTGAGAGCGTCAGCTGCGCGCTCTCCAGCGTTTGGCTTTGCCATTGCCATTGCCAGTTTTTGTTTAGTTTTTATTTTTTTTCTTTCGTTTTTCCTCTGCTCGCACCTCGCCGCGACACTCCTCCGGCCGCCTTCTGGCTCAGTCAGCTGCCAATGCGCTGCTGACGCCATCGCTGGCGCTGCTTTCGAGTTACTCACCCAGTGGCAACTCCGAACTCGCTCGTCGCCCATCGCCCATCGCCCATCGCTGCTGCTGCTGTTGGCATGCAAAGATTTTTGTTTTCGTTTTTGTTTTTATTATTGTTTTCGTTTGTTTGTCGCCCGCAGTTTGCGATTATAACTATTTACTATTAAGTGCTACCTACCTGTCGACACACACACACACACGCCGCGTCTCCTCGGCGCGGTTGGTTAGCGGATCACCTGACTGGAGCAATCGCAGCTGACAGCTGACATTATCTCTCGACTTGGCCCTTATATCGAAAAGGAAACTGATCAATACAAGACTCATATATATTGATAAATACATCTATATATATATATATATATATATATATATATGTGTGTGTGTGTGTGTGTATGCATATGTATATGTAGGAAGTTATGTATATGCTTAAGCCACTTCACTAGATATGCTCTATGTGACCTTAAACCTGGAAGCTAGACAAGCTGATTTGATAGACAACTTCAAGTTACTCAACATATTTATAAAGAAAATATTTTATATATTTTTTATATATATATATATATATATATATATATATATATATATATATATATATATATATATATATAATATATATATATATATATATATATATATATATTTATATAGACTTTATGGGTCAGTAGAACTCGCAAGCATTTATGCTGATACGTAAAATCGTAAGACTTTGGACAACAATTTTCCCCCTATACAAACTGCAGTCTTATCTAGTCGTAGCATTACTTTGGCTCTTTCTCTCCCCCCTCCCAGTATCTCTCACCCTCTCTCTCTTCCTCTCGCCTCCTTCTCTCTCTCTCTCAGCCGAGACGCGAGCGCGCAGAGGACCTCGCTCCCGTCGCGAGAAGAGGATAAGCGCCGGAAAGGGGCGAGAGCGAGAAACGGAACGCTCCCGAACAGACCGCGACTCTCTCTCTTCTCACGCGCCCTCGCTAGAAATCACCATCCGAGGACCTCTCTCTTAAACTCTTTAATCCCTTCTCTCTTCCTCTCTCCTTTTTCTCTCTCTCTCTCCTTTCTCTCTTTCTCTCTCTTTCTCTCTCTCTCTCTCTTTCTCTCTCTCTCCTTCTCTCTCTACCTCTCTCTCTATCTCCCTCTCTCACTATCCTCCTTCGTATGTCTCCCGCTCCTTCTCTTTTTCTCGAGTCTTTCGCCTAGGCACATTTCCATATACTTCTAGCAGAAATGTGAAACTTCTTTGGCTTCTCTTAACTGACGATGGTTCTTGGTATAGTCCGTATCTGCAGGCACTGGAATACCTGTCATGCCTCTAAAGACAAAAGTTGTCTCAGCACTTTTAGTGGAACAAAAATGATATTCACTCGAGTGAATTTCCTTCGCCGAAACGTTGAATACATCCAAGTTTTCGGCCTTTTGCGCCACAGTTGTAGCACCTCAATGTGAGTGGCTTGCGGTTGGGTAGTCGTGCAGCGCATTGGGCTAGCCAGCATAGCCGCAGCTAGGTTAGACTCTCTGTCAGCTACGGGAACTGAACTTCCCCCTGGGCCTGGCCCTGGCCCGCCGCCGCAGTAGGTGTTTGGCAACTGTTTTCCGCAGTCGAGTTCGGCTGATATGAGGAATTCTCTCGTAAATAAATACGACGACCTCTAATCGACAACTGTTTGCGATTGAAATTCGCGTTCGCTTCTTTTTTTGCCTTTGCATTTGTTGTTTCTTTCAAGATAAAATTTGCAAATAATAATGCCCAAATGAAGCGCCATTACTGTAACACTCGCTTGTTGTTAGCCCCAGCCCCAGTCCCAGCCCATTCGGAGCTGCGACCGCCTTTGCTATGCCCTTTAGAATCTATCGATAACGCAAGCTGCTTGGATTTGGGCGTGGGGTGCGCTAATGTTGCTGCTGCTGCTGCCGCTGCTGCGCTTTATTTGTTTGATCAATAACTTTGTGCCCCTCCAATCAGCGCGCCCAACACTAACGACCCCATCGTCGTTTATTAATGAACTCTTCGACGGCTCCAGTCGGATTGTGTCATATTATTTGCGTGCAGTTAGCTACGGACAGGTAGAGAAGAGAGCGCAGGTAGGTAGATTCGTTTGCCATTAGCATGGCAAGCTTTGGCCTTAGTGACCCAGACCCAAGTGGCTGCCATCACATACTCTAACAGAGAGTTCTGCGACTACGGCTGCCTAGCTGAAGCTAGTTCTTAGACTATAGTTCCAGCTGGGCTTCAGGAGGAACTGCTGCGTCGAGTTCCTTGTTATAGATAAAGGGAAGTGAATGTTTTTATAGTCGAAGATACTCTATACATAGCCTATCGATAACGCTGATCGATAAAGGTCGATAGATCTTAAGCTACAGTTCCAGTTGGGCTTCAGGAGGAGCTGCTCTGCGCTTCGAGTTCCTTGTTATAGATAAAGGAAAATTAATATTTATATAGTCTACGTATCGACTATCGATAACGCTGATCGATAAAGGTCGATAGATCTTAAGCTACAGTTCCAGTTGGGCTTCAGGAGGAGCTCCTCTGCGCTTCGAGTTCCTTGTTATAAATAAAGGAAAATGAATATTTATATAGTCTACGTAACGACTATCGATAACGCTGATCGATAAAGGTCGATACACTTAGTCAATATATCTACTGTTGCCCGAAAAGAGTTTCGCGCTTTTCAATTCAATTCAAATCAAATGAATTCTAGGCAGAGCTGAGCTACATAGCGGAGGCATTTGTCTAGTCGATCTCTAGCCTAGAGTTAGGGCATCGATGACTCTTTGTTATTTGTTGGCATTGGCCTTGAGCTTTGGGCCGGGTGGGACATGTGTGCAACTGCTCTCAAGGGGGGAGGAATTGCGTGTCGACAGACCATATGACAGGCCCAATGAAGCCCGTTGGGGTCTGCTCGACTGTGACGTCAGCGGCGTGCCTGGCTGATGCAATTAGCCGGCTTTTGCGTTGTGCTAATCATCCAAATGGCAAGCGGCGATATATTTTGGGACTTCGACTTCGGGTTTGATTTATTAGCGTCAATTCGAATGTTCAACCCTTCTCCTTGCTCTCTCCCCACCTGCGCAGGCCGCTGGCTTTGACGCCGGGGAACTCGCCGTATATCGAGCGCTTTTGGGAGGGTCATCGCTATCTGAAGGAGCGCCAGCGACTGCACCAGCAGCTGCAACCGGACGACTTGCGCTACAAGGAGGTCAAGATACTGCGCTCGCCCAATGGCCAGCTATTTCTGTCCAAGACGCTTGAGGATGAGCTCAAGGATGAGAAGCATGTGCTCGACTACATTGAATCGGAGCTGCAACGCGAACAGCCTCCCGCAGTGCTGCCCGAGCACACCGCACGTCATCGCCAGGCGCTGGATGAACGGGCCGAGCTCGACCGGCAGAAGCAGCAGGTGAGCGAGTGGCGTGCCGAGCAGCGATTCGCCGAGCAAAAGCAGGAGGAGCAGCAGGTGACCAAGCGCATGCTTAAGAAGGCCAAGCTCATCAAACGCCAGAAGCAAGAGCAAGCCATATGGAGAGGCAACCGGGAGCAGCAGCAGCCGCAGCAGCAGCCGCAGCGTAAACCGCGGCTGTTGGAGCAGCAATTGGACCCCAACGTGGATCTGGAGCTGGACCTGGGCGTGGTCCTGCAGCTGCCTCAAAAAAGCGAACAGAAACCCAAAGTCGTTATCAAACAGACGGATGACAGCACAGCCAAGATCTTGAATGTCAATCAGAAATTGGAAGTGCAGCCTGGCAACAATAATGTGAAGCGGGTCAACGATGGGGAAGACGCACCCATTCAGGAACTGGATGACGATTTAGTCGATACACGGGAGCAGCGGCGGCAGTTCCAGAATCTATGCCAGAGCAGCCATCTCTACGGCAATGCCAATTGCCTCACACCCTGGACGTTGTTCTCCAAGTAAATATCAATGCCTCTTTCTCTGATTGCCCTGTCGACATAATCTCATTTACCAATTCTCTACGCAGCATTACCAACAATCTGGTTGACCAAATGACTCGGAATCTTGACGACGACCTGCATCGCAGCATCGCCAGCTTCATCAAGGACCTTGTGGACAACGAGACCAATTGAGTCTGAGGCTTCTACTGGCTTGGCGTGCCCATGGATCAGTTAGCATTAGTTCGTATACGGGCAGCCAACAAATTGTACGTGCTCCATATGAAAATTCGCTATGTATATAGATATATAACCATTTAAGTTTGAGCCTTAATTCAAAAAAGAAGATTCAAAAACAATAATCCAAATTATCCAAAGCTTTTGATGAACTGCAAGCAGCAGTAAGCTGACAACAGACGCTTTCTTCTAAGTAGCACTGGAAAGTCCTGACCACCGAGCCAATCTGTAGAGATATATACCTTCAATATTGGTCTAGTTATCTGAGCGACAACTGTGTATTGAGCTCTCAGCCCTCTTTTAATTCGAAGCGCAGGCTCTATGCGGCTTCAACAAGAGGTTTACACAGTTGTCAACTATAGTAATCGGATCTAATATACATTAAGTACATAAGGTCTGTATTAGTTTTGTTAATCAATTGATCAGCTGTTCCATCGGATTACAAGCCAACGAATAGCCCTTTGCTTAATCTTTTCGTACTATATCCTAAATACTTATTTCCCTTCGAGCTCAGTTTTAATTTAAAAGAAAGCTAAACCTGGCTGCTATTTTCTTACCTAATCAGAATGACATAGACCAATTCGAGCTGGAGTACCTCAGGGTTCTTTGCACATGACAGATACGTCAGCAAGTCAGTCGAATGGTAGAGCTACTGATAGACTCCACATAGCGACCTACGCTGATGACGCCGTCTTCCTCTCACCTGATCGTTCTGCTCAAGAAGCTTCTGCTTCACTGCAAACAGCTGCATTCCTTTGGGTGTTCGGGAGATATGCCTCTATGGGGCACAAACTGAATTCACATTTGGCATTTAGGGAAGGATCTAGTGATTCCCACCATCTCTAAGCTACTTGCATCAAATCTGGCTGCCTGTTGGCTGAGCTAAAGAACTTCAAATATTGTAGAATAGAATTGAAAAATAAATAAATAAATCCATAGAGTCTAAGACAAGGAATATAAATAAAAGAATTATATATTTAGCTTATATAGCTTAATAGGTTCGATGTTTTTTCAAAGGTATGAAGTCATATTTCGTCAGCGAAAGCTCCGCTTTCTTATATCAGATCTTATCAAATTGATAGGTTTTGATAAAGAAACAAATTTCAGGTCTATAAACATCAATTTTATTACAAGTATATTAGTTTGTTGAACGATTTAATAGACGAGTAAGAGTACTCCAGGGGATCCAGTGAAGTGGCGATATTTCAATCTCTCTACGCAAATTTTATACAACGATTACAAACAACACAGGTGGTATATAAAATCCAACAAGTCGAAAGCGTCTGTATTACCTGCGTATGGCACATACATCTCAAATTTCAAGTCTCTCGCTTTTGTTGTTTATGATGCAAGGACATGGCTAGAAGAATATAAATACCTTATGGAATCTGCCACGCCTCCTTCTGCCTGTTACATACATTTCCACAAAACCATTCTACCCCGAATTCCCAATTGCAAAGGCTAAAATTCAACTCAAATCATAAATAATATAATAATATCTAGTATCTCCTGCCTTATTCCTAACATTATCACGTATACTCCTCGCTCAAAAGTTGCAATATTTTTCAATTTCACTTTGTTTCACTGTTTCACAACCCGGACAATATGATTGGCAGCATTGCCTTGGTGGAACGACCACCCCCTTTCGGAGTACCGTTTTATACAGATTGGCATTCATCTACAAACAAAGACTGAGTTAGACTAGAAGCAGCATTTTTGAAACCTATTCAGTTGAGCAGCTCCATTATACAGAGTATTGCTTTGATTTCACACACAGCATACATTGATCGAGCATATTGATGTACAATCGTGTCTTCAGTACGCTCCTAAAAGTAAACAATTGATGCCAATTTCAATTAGCCCAAAGGTATGCAACACGGAAAGGCAGTTGGATGTCTAGAAACATTCGCATTCGCATTATCTTTTATGATTTTATTATTTAGTCAAATGTATGGAAATTAAATTCAATTTATACAATTGCGATCAATGCACTTAACAACTAACTAGTAACTATTACTACAAATTACTCACTATAGAACTATGGAATATGCCCTCGATCAGAGCCATACACACGTCTTTTTATATGGTAAGTTTAGTTCAACTTGTACACTTAACAAATTAGCACAATTTCAAGAGTACACAATCAGTTAGTGTGTGGGTGGGTGTGTTTGTGTGTGTGTATGTGGGTGTGTATGTGGGTGTGATGTCAACAGTGGTTTGTCGTTTGTGTGTTACAAATGCTGTGTCTTTAAGAGTAATGGCTACTTATTACACATAAACTAACTTAATTACAGACTATGCTTAGTGCGATTTGTGTGTCCGCCTGTGAGTATACATATATATATGCATATATATATAGATATATAGATATATATATAGATATATAGATATATATATAGATATATATATATATATAGATATATATATATATACATAAATATATATGTGCCTATGTGTGTGCGTGTGTTTGTTTGTAAAAAAAAAGTACAATAAATATGTTGCTGAGCTAAGGAATTGTACACATAGTATGGAGACATGCGGCAAGTTGTGCCCTCACAGCAAATTGGAGCAGCTGACCTCGGAGGCGGCACAGTTCGTGGAGCGTGGCAGGAATTGTATGTGCTGCCAGGTAGCATTGAAGCTGCATCAAATAGAAAGAGACAATCAGATATACGGAAGAAAGAGAGATAGAGAGAGATTAGTGAGAAGATCTACACAGCTAAGGCCAACAGCACTTACAGATAGCGCTCGGCCAACTGCCGCTCCACATGTGGCTTGATGCGCGCATAGTCCTTGTCCGCAATCGTGGTACTGCAGTGCTGTTGCATATATGCGAGCGTGAAGAGCTCGTTCTCATTGTAGGAGCGCAGGCCGGGCACACGCAGCCGGCGGGTCAGTCCCAGAGCCTCATAGGTGACCGCCTGATCGATGCCGGCTCCCTGTATAGCTGTGCCCGCATCGATGGCTGTCACAAAGCTGCTAAGCGCTCGCGCTGCCGTTCGAGCTGCGCTTAGCGTCACATGGAAACTCTTCAGCGCCTCCGGCGAAAACGTGCGCAGCTCATGAACGAGATGCGGCGGCTGGCCGGCGGACAGACAACTGATATCCGGCTTGGCATATTCAATCTCAGGCACCGCATCGCTTATGTCCGTGCTCTGGGCATTGAACTGCAGCAAAAAGGTCGGAAAATTGTTGATCAGCGCCTCCAGAATGTCCGTGCCAATGCGCGCAAAATTCACAGCCCTGCACAGGTTGGAGAGGTGGGAGAGGTTGATAACGAAGGAGTTAACCAATAGCGAAATACCTACACAGGATAGCGATAGTCGTAGTAGTTGTTGTTCACCAGCACGCGCGAAATGAGCAGCATGTTCAGCTTGTTCGAGTAGGCAATGGGCTGTGGGTGTTCCATCGTGTACATCTCGGACACAATGCTGAGAGAAGGAAATGATGGCGATTAGCAAGATGCGGGTATGGTATGGGATCAGGCCTGTTGTATACTTACACATCCAGCATGCCCAACGTTTTCAGCTTGTTCTCCATGCGCGACCGCCGGAAGGTCCAAATGGACTCCAAGTGCTCGACAAAGTTTAGGTTACTCAGCAGCAGATCGTTATAGTAGTTGCTGATGTAGTCCGGCTGGTCGAGCACTTCGCTGGGTATGCCAAACTGTAGCCGCATCTCGGCTAGCTTCTTGTGCATAAACTGTCGAGCCGTCGGCTCCAGCCAGCTGGCCTGCGCCAACGAATCCTGCAGCTGATTGCGCAAGCTATAGAACATCAGCTGGAGAAACTTTTCGTTGCCAATCGTCTTGTTTAAGCCGGATGGCTCGTGGCTCCGTATGCGAGACACTCCCTCAAACTGCTGCTTGGGCGGCTGCTGCTGCAGTGCGTCCACGGCAAAGGGCACCCAGTCGCGAACCACCTTGCTGCAGAAGAGCCAGCGCGGATAGGTGGCCGTCCGTCCATAAATAGCATGATCAAAGTGCTCCGCCAGCGTGCGGTACTCCTTTGACAGATGCGGCAACATTTGACGTGCCAGCGACCAGATGATAAAGTTGTTAATGGGTCTGCTCACAAAACAAACAAATAACAAACAATTATTATATATTGTGTCTATTAGATAAGGTCTCTTAATGCCGACTAACTTTTTGTCTGACGTCGAGATAAGCGTGGACAACTCGTGAAACACTTCCACATCACGCACCAGCACTTCCGTCTCCTCACTGATCCGCGTGTTGGGAAAGATGGCCTGCAGAGACTCCAGAATGGGCAGCTGTGCCAATAGAAAGACAAAAGATATTAGATGCATATACATAGAGAGAGTAGTAGAGATATTGGAATCTAGTCCCTAACGTTGCCATCTGATCTGAGGTAGCTGCAATTGAGGCGAAGATTACTAAGCCATGTTACGCTGATCTAACCCAACACCAATATGCATAACCATTTACAATATTATATATATATTATATATTATTAAGAAGGTCTTGGCCAAATTTAGTTTATCCCATTGCACTATTGACTTATGAAAAATAGATGCTTTTCAATATTGAAAATGGTCTATTCTATAGATCCCATAAAATGTGAATCAAAGATTTTCACAGACTTTCAACTTAGAAGTAGAGAATCTTGTACCAGAATATAATTATATGCATATCTGTCGTATTGCTATAATATTGCAGATAGATATACAGAAAGTTGTTGCTGAATGAGAGCAAGATTTCGGCTGAGGTGATTCAGACAGGGTTATTAGGATTCTCAGAGAATGAAGGCAAGGCGACTAAAAATGGGACTCTAACACTAAACTTGGAATGGAAAGTGATCAAATTGACGCAATTCCGACACAGACCGGGTCGGATTACTATCCAAATTAAGGAGGAAATCGAGCTAAGCGGATATGGATACATCTATAAACTTGCATACATGTCATATTTGATCAGTTGATCAAAAGAAATATAGCTATGCAAACATATACTATTTGCCAGGGGTAGAGTCGGTAAATGTCGTATAAACCAGTTTCGCAGCGAGTTGAGAGAACTTTGTGCAACTAAAATGCCAAAGTGCTATCTAACTATGAATCAATTAGTATGCTGTCAAATTGATTTGAAACTAGTTTTCGACAGTAATTGGGGAATCACAGTGTCTGGCAGAGTGTTTACCGATGGCGCGATGCTCTTCAGCTCTGCCAGGCGGAGCAGTTTGTTCTGCTGGCGCTCGCCGCTTCCCTTGGCTGACTCAATGTGATGCACTATGCGCCGCTCGTAGTGGAAAATGTCATCTGCAAACAGATCTGCCTCGCGCGACACGATGCCTGTAAAGATGCGAATGCATTAAGAATTGATCTCCGACTGGGTGATCATTCAAGTGCTTACCCATATTGATGGCAAAGTCGCGCAGGAGCAGCTTGTAGCCGCGCACGACTTCCTCGTCGGCATCCGGGCCATAAAAGAACTTGTCCGGCAGTCCCACGTCGCCCTCGTCCAGGGTGATGACGTAGTCGTAGGGCACATTATAGCTGTTCTCCACGCTCACACGATAGTAGGGAAAGATGCCAAACTTGGTTTGCAGCAATTTTAGGGCATTCTTGTACTCCCAGTTCTGCAGTCGATTCGTGGCCGAAATCGCCTGCCAACCACCTAAAACATTAGAAAGAGGAAGACAATTAGTATGATGCGGTAATCCAATATCCGGAGGAATGACCCATCACAGCTTCACCCTACCCCCTCCCCACCCCCTATCGTCGATGGCAACATCGAGCGGCGCTAATGAAATTCGACTGAAGCACAAAATATGAAATTTGGCACAACTTATGACAACTTCCATACAGATGCATAGACATATTAGAGCATTGCGATCTGTCACACACAATATGTGTCTGCGTCTCTGTGTGTGTGTATTTTTGGGTTTATAGCAATTAAAAGCGCTAAAATGTTTGCCTGCAACGTCTTGGAAATTTCAGACCATCTTGCAGTCATAAAAAATTCGAAAATCAGTTTAATAACAACAATTTATATCATAATGGGCAACCCTGGCTTTTAAATGCCCTATCGAAGATAGCATGTTATCATTTATGCTATATACTTTGCTATAATAGTATATGAGAGTAGAAAACTATACTACTATGTGAGTAAATAAAAGTAGAATGATATGCTATAATAAAAGTAGAATGATATGCTATAATAATTTTATAGTAAAATACTATGCTATAATAGTATTTCATAGTAGAATATTATGCTATAATAGTAAATGACATTAAAATACTATGCTATAATAGTATTTTATAGTAGAATATGATGCCATATTTGTATTTCATGATAGATAATTTTGCTATAATCGTATTTTATGATAGAAAACTATTCTGTAATAGTATTTTATACTAAATAATTGTTATAATTGTATTTTATGGTAGAAATCCGTGCTATAATAGTATTTGATAAAAGAAAACTATGCTATAATAGTATATGAAAGTAGATTACTATCTTATAATAGTAAATGACACTTGGATACCGTGCTATGCTATAATTATACTATGCTATAATTATATTTCATAGTAGAAGAATATGCTATAATATTATTTCAGAGTAGAATGTGCTATAATAGTAAATGACAGTGTAGAGTACTATGCTATAATAGACAGTATTGTATAGTGACTATAGTGTAAAAGTATTTCATAGTAGATAATTATGCTATAATAGTATTTTATGGGGGAAAACTATGGTATAATAGTATTTGATAAGAGAATACTATGCAATAATAGTATATGAGAGTAGAATATTATGATATAATTGTATTCCATAGTAGAATAATATGCTATAATAGTATTTCAGAGTAGAATACTAGCTATAATAGTAAATGACAATGATATGAAAATCTGTTGGGATAACAAAGAGAATCAGTTCAGCCAACAGGCTAAGCATATTTCCTTCCAAAACTATAAGGATTTGAGAAAAATCTGGGCTTATGGATAATCGAAACTCAACGAAACGATGTTAAGTTCTGTCATATTTCTTGGCTGGAAGCCAAGACAAATACTCTTCCAGCCTATAGCCTGGCGAAGTCGATGCATATAAAATTCCTCAAAATCTCGATTTGAGGACTTTTCAGAATGAAATTTTATATCTGAATATTTTCGACTTATGTTGCTCATATGGCTAAGAACTTTGGGCAGACTTCCGATAAGAATTGTTCAAAAACACTATAAGAAATTGTGCAACTATTCAATAAAGCGTTCATGCCACAGATAGTATACATTTCAGATAAACCTATCTATCTAAAGAATATACTTTCCATAGTATGAATAGTATGACAAATGGTTTTACAATTTCTTATGGTATTTTTCGACAACTCTTATCGGAGGTCGGACTCGTCCACCTAGAATAATCAATTTTGTTTAGGAGGACAAAGACAGAGACAGAGTGGGAATCCGGTTGATCGATTGAATTGGTGGACAGGGCCAAGTGGCATCATGCAGCTGATGGCATGACATTCGATCAACTAGCGAACACACACATTGGGCTCGAGTTTGTCAGCTGTGTTTGCAGCATTAATTAGCGTCTGCGAGGCGAAAAAAAGTGAGATAAAACCCAAAGTCTAATTCTCTAGGTCCGTGCTAGCCGGATTTGTGTGGTGTTATAGTTATATTTTATTTTAACAATTTATTGCAAAACAATGCGAGCAACTTAATTAACTTCAATTAAAGGCAACCAGCGACACTCTCTATATAAACTGAGCGCTGTCTCCGAAGAAGGCATCAATCCAGTGCAGCACCTCCAGCACTCAGCTTCTATCAAATTCAATCGTGTCCACGTTGCAAACAACATGAACAAATTTATGGTAAGTCAGCGTCTGGTGAACTGGATAGTGCTTGAGACGAAAGTGATCCAATGATATAATCCATTTGCAGTTTTTGGCCTGCCTTGCAGTGCTCGGCTGCAGTCGCTGGGCAGCGGCACGTCCTGATCTCAGTCGTCAGTCCTACCGCTATGACATCGGCCAGAACGACAATTTGGTATCTGGGCCATTGGTCACAACATCCACTTCGTATCAGCCAACAGCATCGGGCACCACCTACTACAATAGTGCACCCTCTGTGGGTCAGCTGACGACGGTTGCGGGCAACGTTGGCTTTGGGCCCTCCGCTCAAGTGAGCGGCGTTCAGTATTCCGGCAGCACCAGCTACTCCAGCGGAATCAGCGGTGGCGGCATCAGCGGTGGTGGCATCAGCGGTGGTGGTGCCGTTGCCAGTGGCGTCTCAACGAGCAGCAGCACCTACACCGGTGTTGTCAACGATCATATTGGTCTGGCTGGCATTTACCCAGGACCCGCTGTCAACTATAAGGAAGAGGAGGAATACATCAGCCATTTGGCCAACTTCCAGACACCAATTGTCAGCAAGCACTTCTATCTGCACACCGCGCCCGAGGATCACGATGAACAGCAGATCGTCCGTTATGTGAATGTTGGCAAGCCAAGGAAGAACTATCGCGTTGTCTTCATCAATGCACCCACATCGACCACCAGCAAGGCCAAGATCATTGCCAACGTTGCCCCAGTCGAGGACAAGACTGCCATCTATGTGCTGTCCAAGAAGTCGAACGCTCTCGATGTTAGCGCCGAGGTGGTCACACAACGTCCCGTCAACAACAAGCCCGAGGTTTACTTCATCAAGTACAAGACACCCGCGGAGGCAGCTCATGCCCAGCGCACCATCCAATGTAAGTTCAGCAACAGATTGAGTAGTCGGTAAAGGCGACACTAGGCAATCCAATCATTCTCTGTTTTCGTTTCTCCTTTAGCCAACTACGACACCTTGGGCGGCAGCTCGAGTTTCAGCGATGAGGGCATTGTGCCAACCTCCTCAGTCATCAATGCCCTGGGTGACAACGGCGCCTCCGGTGTGGTCAGTAATGGCTCCGGCGGTGTTAGCATTATTGGCACTGGCGGTGTACCCATTGCCGATTCCGGTGTCGGTGTTGGTGTTAGCTCCAACGACAATGTCCAGATCGGTGTGAACGCTGGCAGCAACGGCCAGGTGGCAACCGGCACTTCCAATGTTGGCACCAGCATCATTCAGACCACATATCTGCCCGCCAAGCCCATCAGATCCGTCAAGTACTAGACGTGCCATCTGCATCGTAACCTATCAAACCATGCCCAATCATCTGGCCAGCTCCTCGATAGCTGCTCGGACCACAAACACACGCCCGACTCTTGCTTCTAATTGAATAATCCATGGCGATTATTTTCTTAGAATATATTAATCTTAACTCTTGCGATATTCATTTTAGATACTTTTGCGATTGATGCAAAAAAAATGAAAACTAATTTTTTTTCTCAATTTTTTTTTAATAAAATATAAGGATTTCTTTAAGCATTCAAAAAATGTAAAAGCTGAAGTTTTGTTTTTGAGCTGAGGATATGGGAAGTTGTATGAATAAGAAAGGCGAAGAAAGTCAAAATTTGGAATCAACAATGAAGACATCATAATTTATTTTAGAAACTTAATATAATTAACAAATAAGACGTTCGGTGTATGGCACAAGCAGGTGACCAAATGCCACACCACACCTGCTGCCCGTCTTCACCTGCGCGATCCACTTAACTAACTATTTGGCAAGCTCTTCATAATTGTTGAAACTGCATTGAAAACTATAGAAAATCAGCAGAGCAAGACCTGCTAGAGCTGGAGCGACCACCAACCGAAAACCGATGGCAAATAAATTAGCGTCTTTATATAAAAATAGATAAATAAATAATAATAATAATGAGAAGAAGAAGAAGAAAAACAAACTAATACAAAAACAAAGCTGTATCAAAATCAACGCGCTGCAAGGTCGATTCACAAATGCAACGCATTAAAATTCCACAAAGTATTACAAACTATATATATATATATGTGTGTGTATATATATGCATACATATACATATACATATATATATATATATATATTTGAGTCGAGTGATGCTAACAAATTTATGATCAAATATATGGATTACAACGCTGGCAGCCTGGTATTTGGCTACCTGGTATTTGGCATCTATCTATATCTTGTATCAGAAAGCATCTGCATATTAATGCGGCGCGATCTTTGCATAAAGATAATCACACCTACTAAATAAAACGATACGATCTGTTGCCAGTGAAGTCTGGTCGAACATTTGTCCCTCGGTTTTTACTGTCAGCGCTCATAAAATGTTACATAAATTATTTCGCGGAGGCTTTCGGGTCGATCGGTTCGTGCGGTTCGGCGACATCCAAAAAAAGATATGAAATTATGGATATGGAATGCCTAATTGATAATTATCGTTTTGTTCGCCTTTGAATCATCTGAGCGCGAGCTGTTTATAACTAAATTAGTGGATCAGCCGCTAGATATCTGTCTCACTCTTAGCTTTATGCTCTGCCATCAATCAATGCTCATCAATCATCAATCAGTTCATCAGCTGCACGAGCTTGACAAATTATGTTTTGTGATCGACCTCCAGGCCACGGCCCAGCGCCAGAGGTGAATGTGTCGCATCTTCTGATTTTTCTTTGGATTTCTGAACTCAATCTGTCGCCTGGCTGACTCATCGACCTATTGTTGATTGGCTTGGGAGGCCACCATCTAAGGCAATCGCCAACACTCAAGACTAACAGCTGACGAATAAACATAATTGGACATTTGGCCAGCATCCGATCAAAGCTATGGAAAATCCAAGCCAAACCACTCTTTATATAGTCAAATATAAACGCATTTCGATTATTCAATTTACCATAATATTTAGCTAAAGGTCATGACATACGAAATATGTATTTGAAATATAATATACATAGAATGTATTGTATATGGAGTTTATGGTATATTGTTTATTTTTCCTTACACATTTCTATTATCCTGAACAATGATTACAAACAACAAGTTCGACTTAAACCATAGAAATCTGATCTAACTTGTCCAGATTTATAATATTAAAGAAAAATTCTATATATTATGTATATATACTGAGATACAGACTAGTGGTTCACATATTCGCATATTAATTGTCCTCGATCAGATAGTCCCATTAATATTGAGATGTATGAAACCATCTTTTAACTGTTTCAAATTTGCAAGTTAATCGATCAGCAATGTGATGGGCAGGCCAGAAAAACCCAGCAAACTAGTTTCGTTGAGCAAACTTTTGGCGATTGATTTAGAGGCCTAGAGTCAAAGACAGAGGCCGTTCAGGTGCCGTTTAATTAGATGCAAACAGCCAGCAAAGCCTACAGAAACTGGCAAAAAAAACTTTCTGTTTATCGCCGGACAATCTATGGATCTATTAATAATCTACTCAGCTGTGAGGCTAGCGCAGCAGTCAAGTTCAATGCCTAAACTGCCAAAAAGATACAGATATAGATACAGAGACATGCTAGATGTACGAATATATATTATATACATATATATATGTATTATACGAGACAGAAAATGAAGAGGCAAGCGGCTATTGTTATAGCGATCTATGGGCTTTATTCAAAATGTAAACCATGGCTTATATGCGCTGCATATAAGAATCAGCCACGCCCCAAGCGCTGTTGCTGAGCCAACTGGCGGCACATCCGTGAGATACATTTGTGCATTTGAGAGATTTGAATACATTTTTGGTAGCGTTCGCTGCTTGAGCCTATCTTGAAAGCGAGTTCACTCTATGAACATGTCCAAATTGTTATTGCCGTGTGCCAAGCTGACTAACAGCTAAGCAGCGCTGCTGCTGCTGCTGCTGTTGCTGATGCTTTTACTGATGCTGATGCTGCTGTTGCTGTTGCTGATTTACATAAATTACAACAACAATCGGATAACTGATTGCGCCGACAGCGCAGCCAGCGGCCATAGCCGATCTGGAAAGCAGCGCATATAAGCCAAGTGGAGCGCCAAGAAATGCAACCATTGCCCTCAAGCAAACCAAACCAAAACGTACTCAAACGAACGCGACGCGATAGCGATATCAGCAGCATTCAAGGATTACCACAAGGATAACTCATACAACATCAACAAAGCACAACAAACATCATGCGTTCCATAACAGCTCAATTAGTGTTCGGCTGCGTGGTCACCCTGCTGGCACTGGCCCAGGCACGTCCTCAGTACGGCTACGAGCAGCCTGGTGAACTGCTGGTGGGTGGCGTTGGCCTGCTGGGCCCTGGCGGGCCGGTGGTGGGTCAGCGGCCGCAGGTGCATCGGGGCGGCGACAAGTATCTGCCACCGGCTGCCACAACACCAGCGCCCATCATCAACAAGAAATTCTATTTGATATCGGCGCCTGAGGAGCGCGGCAACGATGGCAAAGTGAAGCATTTGGTGCTTGGCAGGCCGCAGAAGAACTATCGTGTGGTGTTCATCAAGGCGCCAGGCGGCGACAACGGCAATGTTAAGTATACAGCCGAGTTCGCACCTCAGGAGGAGAAGACTGTCATCTACGTGCTGAGCAAGAAGGACAACGATTTGAATGCCGGCGATATTGCTACACCAGCACCGACACAGCCCAGCAAGCCGGAGGTGTTCTTCATCAAATATAAGACCGACGAAGAGGCCAACCAGGCCCAGAAGGAGATCCAAGGGCAGTACGACAAGCTGGGCGGCACCAACGAGTTCCAGGAGGATAACAATGCGCCCATCACCTCCGTCATTGGCAGTCTCGAAGGCCTCAATCCCGATGGCAGCTACAACTACCGCCAGATCAACCCCACCAGTCAACCCACTGCCCAGTATCTGCCCAGCGCCCTGAACCTATAAGCCTTCACATCACGGAATGGAGACTTGTCCGCCCATATTCTACACCCGCCACCCTCTCGCCACACGCACACCGACCTCAGTCCTTAACTTTTAATAACTTGTTATTATGTGTTGTTTAGTTTTAAGCACATTTTTTTGTCGACTTTTTTTTGTTTTTGTTTTCGTTTTTAAAATAAATAAATTAACTGTATATATAAAAAGTACGCAACGTTTTTGAAGAGATACTTCTTTGGGTAAGGTCGCGTAGTTTCCGCGCTATAAAACGCCATTTAAAAAATTAATAAAAATGCCATAAATAAATTGAAATGTTGCTTAAAGCAAGCCAAGCAGCTAATAAAGGTCCGAAGCGGCCCAAAGCAAAATGCTCAAATGCAAATCAACGATTCAAACGTCCAAAAGTTCGACAGTCAACAAAGCGCCCGGCGCCCAAAATAGCTCAAAATTAGCTTAAATGAAGTGAGAAATCAAAATAAGCACATCAAATTTAATTATAATTGAATCAAACAACGCATCTCTTACTTCGAGCGATCGTTAAACTGACGCCACATGACAAAATATGACGTCGATGTTGAATGTTTAGACGCAGAGACGAAAACCAAATGCATGAATATGTATGGACTAAGAGAAACAGAGAGAGAGAGCGAGAGATAAAAAAAGAGTGAGAAAGAGGGAAAATGCTTTGGAACATTATTTCCTTAACAGATGGATAGATAAAGAGATCCATTAACTGATGAATGTGGCCTAATTGAGTACAGCATACAGACGCAGTTGAACCACATTAAATGATGATCGTAACATAACTGATTATAGCTAGACTAAGAGCTTTATACATCACTTATACATCAAAATGTGTATGGAGGTCATATGGCATATAGTAGGAGGTGCAGTCAGCAGTTAAATCAACTGTCAAATTTGCATATCTCTATTCAAATATTTGAAAGTTTGCGAGCTGCTGTCAGCAGTTGGCACGAAGTTAAGGCAACTGTTAAAATTTGCATATCTGAAGGTTTGCAGACTTTAGGTACTTAAATAGTTTTCAGGATTGCCTGATTTGTCTATCACATAACAGACATCATAATCAAGTTGCCATCCTAAACATTGGATGTTCCACGTCACGTCGGACTATGAGAAAATGGTATCTTATGGGGCAGCCTTGGCTGCTAGCATAATCCGTTCTGCAGCTGCTGTCCTGTCTATAGATTTATCTCATTTGGCAAGAGTCTAGCTAGTTACCTGAACTATTTTAGGCTAGAAATATCAACGTAGTTTAGTCTTTGCACACTTACTTAAGTGCTATGAATATTTAAAGTTGTGTTCATTAGAATAGTAGTGTTGCACTGCACAAAACATAAGCCAATTGAACAAGATCTGCGTTCTGTAGGAACATTGCTTAGCATAGAATGAAAAGAAGAGAATTTAAGAAAAATGTATATATTTTTATATTCATGTGCCTATATATATTATATTTTAGTTTAATTATTAGGCAAAAGAAAAATTCGTTCAGTAGCCATTCTGGAATATCTGGATGGTGCCTGTTGTAGTAGCTCAACTGTTTATCAAATTTGTCTCATCTTTGATACTCTCATCTTAGGATACTCTCATTTATGGAGAGACACAATCAGTAATGTTTCATTAGCTTGAGCCACCCTTGAGCAACCTTCGCGCAGTGAGCTGCGATCAACAAGATCATCTACATCTTTATCAATGTTTTTTCTTTGTGGCTTTGGCTATGGATGGGCAGAAGTGATTTTTCTTAATAAATCAAGTCATAAATCAAATTAGCTGTACCATTTTGCCAAATGCGACATGAAAGTGTGGGAATTACGCGTCAATTTATGCAAATCGATGCGCATCGAGGCCTGCATCGCCGCCGAAATCGATGTCAAGCCAGCTAGTCGTATTCTCAAAAAAAAATAAGAGAAACATATCGTTGTTGATATTTTAATTGTCTCGACTTGTTGACAACAACGCAGCCAAGCCAAAACGAATTAATCTACTAATCAGCTACGAGGCTGCGAAACGCACCAAAAGTTTTCAAATAAACACAAGAAGAAGAAGCAGAAGCAGAAAAGCAATAAAAAAATTTAAAATTTTGGACAAATGCAAGCGCAGATTAGATCACACTAGCTGCCCATTAGTCAAACAAGAAGAAGAAGAAGACGATGAAGAGTTGCGGAGGCGTTGAATGATGCGGCGTAAACTGTGGACAATGACCATACAAGACGTTTGTTTGCTCAGCGATAAAAGATAAATGAGGCAAAACTATGATCTATGAAATTTATGATACGTATATATCTATATATTACGAAATCTTTTTAAATATTATACATATACAGGCAACTCGCATAGTACAGAAAATGTGAGCAAAAAACGTATTCTTCCTGTTGCCCACAAACTAAGATTAGTTGTGCACAACTATTACGTAAATAATCTCCAGATCTTGCTATGAAAATGCTGTAACAACTTGGCTTTTAACGTCTCTTTTGTTTCCACTAATTTGCAGCAAGTTTGTTGCCTAAGTCTTTTGCTTTCCCGCTACTAATTGGCCCAGAAATGTGTGCAAAAACCACGTTAAGGTTCTCCTCAATGTATATATATATATATATATAAATATAGCATGGAGCTGTCAGCTGCCACAAACACTCGTGGCATCCACTGGCAGCATGTTGAGCTTTGTCATATTTTTCGTTGCATTGGAGCTTTTTGGCTGCGGCCTAGCTCAAGTGCCGTCGCGTTACTATTTGCCCCCGGCAGCAGGTGAAAGTCCTACAACGCCAGCTCCGATAATTACCAAGCAGTTCTACACCGTTTCGGCAGCAGAAGATTCAGATGAGCTGCAGCCACGCACCAAGCATCTGGTAATTGGGCGTGCGACGCAAAACTATCGTGTCATCTTCATACGTGCGCCCAGTGCCCACAACGAGGCAGTAAGGTATACGGCTGAGCTGGCACCGCAGGAGGAGCGCACAGTCATCTATGTGCTGAGCCGCAAGCAGCCTGAGCTGGAGTCGCAAGACATTCAAACGCCCCAACAGCAGCTGCAGTCTTCGGCAAAGCCCGACGTCTTCTTTATCAGATACAAGACCAACGAGGAGGCGGCCGCTGCCCAGCGTGAGATTCAAACGCAGTACGACAAGCTCGGCGGCAACTCGGAACATGCGGCGCCCTACGTGGCGCCAGTGCAGTCTGTCATTGGCGCCTCAGAGCCCGCAATGCCGCAAGCAGATTCAGCTAATGAGGGCCAGCTGGGCTACGACTATCGGCGACCGACAACGCGCTTTCATTAAAGAAAAGAGAGAAATAGTGCACACTATGTGTACGTGTGTGTATGTGTGGTGCTGCAGGCGGTTGGGTGGTGTCGAATTAACGATCGACCCATGCGCACCACTAAGTATCTTATTAACATTGCCGGGTAGCAGCATTTGCATAAAACAGATAAGCGTTAAAAATGTAGACAATACCGATTCAAATAAAACTCCACTAATCCAATCCGAGCTATTCACAACAACAACAACAACAACAACAGAAACAACAACAACAGTCATCATGAAACTAGCGAACGCGTAAATAAAAAAGTTCATCTCAACAGCCGCAAAGTGTTTTATTTTTATATTTCGCATACTTTTTGCAAACTTTTATAGTTTGTGCTTTGATTTTAAATTTTATACATAAAAAAGTGTTTTTTTTTTTTGTCAAAGTGCTATGACCCTGTGCCAACGAGGCGGATTAGCGGCTTAAGCCAAGGTAGGGCATATGGACAATGAACAGAGCTAAGGATTCATATATTTGAGACTTAAAAACATTCTTTTAGTTAACAAAGTGTTAGATAATAAGATATATTTCAATATATAATATATATATATAATATATATATATAAATTATATATATAAATTCTTTTATATTTTTTTTACCTCGTTTTTAATTTGAAACAAAAATTCTAACTAGAAAATTATGATTTTGAGATTTGCTTTATAAATTTGTATTGACTTTGCGTTTGCTTCAACACTTTTCAGCCTCGTTTTAAAAATGTATAAGTAAAATTCAAATTGAAAGTCCCGAATAAAGCCTTACACAATTTATAATAGCAAAAGAGCTGAAAAGCTTTCTTTGTGACTTTTCCTCTTGACATAAGAGTCCTTCTCCAGCTTAACTAGAACAAACCCTTCTACAAGATATAAGCATCTTTTATAATTAAAATATATATATATATTAATATAACGAAAAGAATCCTAACCCCTTTCCATTACATGAGCTTGTTCCATGTCAAGCTAGCACCTTCAATCTAATGTTTTTTATTTATAGAAATTTGTAATTTTGAAAACGTAAATTTTGTTCATGATGAACTTAATCTTGATTGACATATTCTGAATTGAGTATCTAGATACAGCGCATTTGGGCTTCGCCGAAGCCCTGAGCCAGCGAACTTCAGTTCAATTTACATAAATTTTGCAAGTAGTTAAATTAAGAAAAAAAGAAGAAATCGAAAAAAGAGACATCAATGCATCTTTTTTATATTTTGGCTTATTCGCAAGCAGCTCGTGTAGATTTATTTGCATTTGCATTTAATTAATGGGATTGTGGAAGCGGCGGCCATATCTGGACATCAACTAGACGACCTTTTTGTGATTGGCAGCCGAACCGAACCGCAAAAGACGGCAGCTATTAATCTTCAAATATGCATAAGAAACTTAAAACAAAGTAAAAAACAAACAAAAAAACAATACAGGAAAAGTTATGCAATCCATATTCCAAGGTCAATGCATTAATTGGCCAGACTAAAACAGTTTCTGTTCTAAGTCATTCGTTTTGGGCGAAGCCATTTGACCCACGCACACACACACCGCACAGTGGGCCTAATTGATATAGATTCGAGCATTAATACTACCGTCTGACTAATAACTATTTTTGGTGGACCGCGGATGCCGTATTCAATCGGCTTCTTTCAAGGTGGCTGCCGCGCATAAATCATAACGTTTTAGCCATATAAAATGTGGTCTTAAGTAAATGCCAGATCGGCCGCTCAAGCCGACAAACCGACAAAGCTCGCCCCAAAGCGCATTCAAATTATGCCAATTATAATGAAACTTTTCAATAATAAATATATAAATAAATATATACAAAACAAATACAATAAAACGACGGTGACGGCGACGCCGACGTTGTGGTTTGGAATTTCTGCTTTTAAACGCAAATGAAATATACAAATGACACAACATAATCGAGGCATCTTTTCGCTGCATACCGCCACCAGCCACTAGCCTTATCAAATGAAAATGGAAATGCTGCAGTTAACAAACGTAGCCAAATACCCGCTGATTTGCTAAGACAAAGTCACGACAAGTATGACCAGTGTTGCGTCTTCATTGAAACACATCGAACTGGCCAGAAAGATCTGGCATTTGGTTAGCTGCATTACATTTCCATTCATTTCATGCAAACCTATTTAGTTTATCTATATATTCAATTTAAATTTCTTTTTATAAATGCCTAGAGTATTGTTAACTCGTTGACTTTATAGCATTTGCTTTAGATATAACCAAGTAAAAAGTCTACAGCTGAGTTAATTATGCATAAAAATACATAAAAGCTCGCAGCATCCTTGTCTAGACATATTTCACTATCAGACTTAATTAAACACTCCAAAGAAGAAGGCGTCTTTATTGTTGGACTTCTCATTCTGCCTTTTACACACTTTCAATATGTATGTTTATAAACATTTTAATTGGTAAACATCAAACTCTGGCTGAGTATGTTTTAGCTGTCCGCGCCAATGAAACAGTCTAGAATTTCAGTAATTATGCTTTGGCCAATGTTTTCTACGAATTTTGAACTCCCGCTTGGGGTTTACACATAATTAAATACTTAGTACGTCAAACAAAAATCCCATTGCGGAAGCTTAGTGTCTATAATCTTCAAGAAAAATCCCATAGAATTTGTTAAGATGGAAAAAAGTTGTATAGAAGCAAAGAACTTGTTGTATTGAACATTTCGAACATGGACAGCAGACAAATTGCGTTCATTAATAATATTATCAGAAGAGAACCAAGGAACAGCCAACCAAGAACGTGCACGCTTACCAGATACCCTATACGACTAACCATAGAACATCAGCTAAAAAAATGTGCTTGAGTGAGTCACTCTACCTATATGATATGTTCAGACAAGTTTCAATTGATTTGAATCTAATCCTGATCCCTGACATAAAAGATGATCCTGTCTGAATGCTACATATATCCTATTACATACTATTCCATACCTAATAAGCTAAGCTATTCAGCAAACTCCAACAGAACACATCGATCTAGAACAATTGACTTCGCGTAATTAGTTTAACCTCTACATGAAAATATAATGATAAAATTGATGCGCTTTCAGCTATTAGCTGCGAATAGACGTCATCAGGCGAGTTCGACGCATAAATTAATTCACCCATCGATCATTTCGAGATCTCAAGGAATTCGCATTTGACTGCAAAGACAAACTGCAACGGAAATTGAAAAGAGATTTTTTTCTTGGAATATTTATCAATGTTTGTTTAAGCTTATACTGCTGCGTTGTCAATGGCCATTGAAGAGTTGCAAACTGATCACTTGAAGCTTTGATTTATGGCCGCGAAGATTAGCAGCAGCAACAGCAACGGCTATCGGACAACAGGTCACATTAAAGGAAGCAAGAGGAGATCGACTGCGCGCTAGAGTGCGAGCAAGAGTGTGAGGCAAACGTTGAGTAGATCATCAAGTCAAATGTCAGAGGTATGTTCGCATAGCCAAATAATTGAGCAATTAATTAGCTACCATCATATAGAAGAAAAAAGTCAACAGCAACAGCAAAAGAAATATGAATTTATGTTGAATATTGAGTATATTGATTAGGGAATCGCTTGGGGGCCCAACTATGCGACTATAAAAGCCCAAACGGCAGCGAGGAGCAGCATCAGTTAATCAACTGAAGCAACTGAAGCCTAACCAATTCTTAATCCAACATGCGTCTATTTGTGGTAAGGCGTAACGGATAGCACACAAGGATTAGCTATCTACCTAACACCTACACCTACACACACGCACACACTCGCACTAACTCACACTCTTGCACACTTTTAGACACTTTGCACACTCTGCGCCTTGGCACACGCCAAGCCACAGGGCTACAATTATGGCAGCGGCGTCTCTGGAACTCTGACCACGACGGGCGGTGGCGGACACGGCACCGGTTTTCTGAGCGCACCCAGCACCAGTCAGAATGTGGCTACCTATGGTCCATTAGGAGCATTCCATGGCGCCGGCGTTGGCTCACTGTTGAGCAGCGGCACCTCTGGCTCCAGCTCTGGTTACAGTTCCGGCTCCAGCTCTGGCTCTGGCTCCGGCTCCGGCTCCGGTTACGGTGCAGTAGGCGGTCGCAGCACTTACAGCCAAGGCAGCGGTAGCGGTGTTAGCTACAATGGTGGACAATCCTCATCAGGCTTTGGCAGCGGCGGCTATGGCAACAGTGCCGCAAGCAGCTTTGCTGGCTTTGGCCAAACGCCCAATATTGGCTTTGGAGGTCTTGCTGGTTACCAGGCGCCCAGCTATCAGCACCAACAGCAGGAAGATCAGCATGTTGCCTTCGAAGCACCCATTGTGCACAAACAGTTCATCACTGTCGCTGCGCCCGAGGAACATGAGAGTCTGGAGCGTGTCAAGCATCTGGTGATTGGCCGTCCACAGAAGAACTATCGCGTTGTCTTCATCAAGGCACCATCGTCGAGCAGTGCCAATGTCAAGCTATCGGCCGAGTATGCACCCAAGGAGGAAAAGACCGTCATCTATGTGCTCAGCAAGAAGGATTCGACCCTGGAGGTCAACGATATCGCCACACCAGCGCCAACCATTCCCAGCAAACCAGAGGTCTTCTTCATCAAATACAAGACCGATGCAGAGGCTTCCCATGCCCAGCAACAGATTCAGGGTAAAGTCTAATCCTTACAACGAGCTTCTAATGACCACTTCTAACGTACATTTTCTTGTCACAGCCGAATACGATCGCATCGAGGGCTCCTCGGAACACACCGATGCTGGCGTGGCACCGGCCCAATCTGTCGTTGGCATTTTGGATTCAGGCAGCAGCGGCATCAGCTCCTCAGCTGGCGGCATTGGCATTGGCTCCTCTGGCAGCCAAAATTTCATCAGCAGTAGCAGCGGCGGTGGCAGTCTGGGTCATGCTGGTGGTCAAGCCATTATCACCAGCACCGGCGGCAGCGGCAGCAGCAGCAGCACCATCGGCCTGGGTACTGTACACAGGAGCGGCCAGACCTCGACATACCTGCCGCCTAGCCATTAGATCAGCTACAGCAGCAGCTAACAATTTTTTTTTTTCTACAATACTTGCAATAGTCTAAACAAAATAATTTTTTTTTTGTACTCCCTAATAAAATTGCTCTCTGAATATAAACAAAATATCTCCGAATCAATCATCTGTAATAGACTCTGATTTGCTAAATTCTAGACACTATAGCCCTCCCTTTGGCGAGTAGTTGCTGCTGTCGTTTGGGCAACTCACCCACAGATTTGATAGCCTGTTTGAGTAGCAGATCCGACTGACTCTTGTCCAGGGCATCGATGTCGCGGCAGTTGCGATAAAGACTGCTGATGGTCGACTCCACGGCGTATGCTCTCTCAGCGACATTGGGCAGCATGGATATGAAGCGATTCAGTTCGTTGAGTTCTGCAAAAGGAATGAAATTAGTCAAAGTGCCAGATGGTTCGAAATGATCGCAGCACAGCTCTTACCCTGATACTCATTGTAAGTCTTGTAGTTCCATTCGCCGCGCTTAATCACATAGTAGTCCCCGTTGGCGTATTCGTCGGCAAAGTTGCCGCATGCCCAGTCGTAAGTCTCGTGGCAGGCGCTCTTTGTTGTATTGGCCCAGAGCAGCAATTGGCGGCTACTCTCGACGCACTCGCGCTGCAGGCAGAGCGGCGCTCGCAAATGAAATGGCACCTCGGGCCAGAATGCCAGCAGCATGATGATAATCACGAGCAGCAGAGCGCACAGGCAGGCGGTGGCCACATAGAGAATGCGACTTTTGCGCGGCAGGCTCATCAGTGCATCAATGGATCGTCGTCCTGGAAGCAGCAACGCTATATATCCAGAAATTCGAACCGCAGCATGCAATGATGATATGTGCAGAAAATATGATTGTGAGTACGATGAATGAGGTGTGATGTATCTACGTTTATGCGCCCTACACGATTGCTTAACTATGTTCTCCCCATTGCAATTTCAAAGAGTTCTGGCTATATATAAATAAGTTCATTACGAAATCGCTTTATTTTCATGATTCTTTACAAACTCAAATAAGAGACTATCTTTCTTCTACACTCTTATCAAAGAACTACAATCGCTTTAAGATTAAACATTGTTATACTCAAGTTCCATACAAAATTGAAATAATTAAACAAAGTTTCCTCTTGTTATCTTGAGATTGAAGACTATCAAGTAAAGGCTCTAGAACGCAACCGTTTTTAATAGAATCTATTTTAGAACCGGATAATGGTATGCGAAATGAAATGAGTCATTATGAGCTGATTGATATTTAAATATGAATACACTGATCGAACCGGGTTCATATTATTTATTAGCGAAGTGAATTCCCCTTTCATTTTCGTCTCTCTCTTTCTTTTTGTTTATCTTAACTGCTCTCATTAGTGTCGCTGCCTCACCTCTCAGTCCATTTGCTGAAGCGTGAGTCGAGTTCGGCGTGTTCGCTGTGGGCGTAACTCCGCCCCCCACAGCACTGACCCCGCTGAGGGCGTCTTGGCGTGCCGCCTCTAGCTCCTTGGGCGTCAGTTCAGCATCATCCATGTGCAGCTTCTGCTGATTGGTGGTCAATGGGGCCGTTTCGCTGCCTTCGATCTGAAGCTTGCTGCCATGGCCAATGCGCTCATCGTCTGGGCCCGTATGCAGCTTGTAGCTGCGATCGTCCACCTCATCGATGGCACAGATTGTCGGCTTATACTTGCCCTGATTCAGGGCCATGCTGTCTCTGAAGCACTCAGTCAACTAAAGATGTCTTCTACGGTTACCAGCTGTTGTCCCAAGTCTGCGCTAATTTAAGCGCATTTTATGCCTCACTGCAAGCAAAATAGAAAAACGGAAATAAATCATTTGAAATCACAGACACTTAGAAGTGGATGGGCGTATTTACGGCTATATGCCTATGCTATATCTTTGTATACGGCAATTTATAGTCGTATATTTGAGTAGTTGCTCGCTCAGTCGGTTGGTCGCATCTTATCGTCAAGCGAGCTTAACGTAACGCTTGATTATCAAAAGATTACCTTGTGGAATGATATACAAGTCGTACAGAAATAAACATTCACTCGCACTCAAAAGGCTATATAGAGCATCGCAGATAAGTCAGAAATCGCACGAAGATAGCGCCCACTCGGTTACTCAGATATGCGCAAGCAAGTGCTGTGTGATGCGTGATATATATATGTATATATAGCTTGTGCATTCCTGTCAACATTTGACTTCTTTTCAATTTTAAATTGACAACAATTGCTGCCAATTTGCGAACCAACTCAGGCAAAGTATTCTCTCTCTCCCTTTCAGTCTCTCTCACTTGCAGTTTTCCGATATAAACCCATCTTTAGATATATATATATATATATATAGAGCGGATTTTGGCTTTATTTCAGTCACGAATGTAATGTGCATAAATTTCAATTGGCAGGTAATTAAGAAAACTCAATATGATCTCTCTGCTAATTGTAATTGCCCATTGACATACAAATCTTGCACATTCATCGTCCATTCAGTTAGTGTTAATACTTTACAGTAGCCACCATCCACCCACTCGCTCGGATTGAGCACGTTATCAAAGATCCTCCCACCCAAAAAGCAGCTCAAATTAATGCCACGCCTTGGAGGCGGATACGCTGCAGTCGTGTTGAATAGCTGGGTCTAAAATAGTTTACAATTTGTAATTGTACTCCCAGTTTGTCATATAATCTGCGAATCAAGCAGCCACCAACTTATGTGCGGGAAAAGTCTTTCTTGGTTATGTGATCTCTGCTGCGTCGATCAGAAATACATATGGCACAAATATGCAGGGTATCTATTTGTTATTTTTAGCTTTTGTTCGTGTAAATGTGCAGCGTATACAACATATAGACTCAATCATCGAGCGAAATCGATAGTCGCCAGTGTTCTGATGATTTATCATGTCACTGCAAAAGTCTGCAAAGCTCCTGTAATCGTGATAAGCGATGGTCAACTTGAAACTTGGGCTGGATTACGAACTGTGGCCAGCCAGAAACAAAAGCCAAAATAAGGCGATAAACAGAAGAAAGGCATTGAAATGGGGCCTATCTTATCGTCCCAGCGATTATTGCTTAATTCAGACAAAGTTGTGCTCATTATTTCATTTTAACCATTCACACTAAGCAATAAAGAATTCGTATATCTCGACGCAAGTGTACGGCAATCAAAGATAATTAGTTGGACTTGCCACATGGAAATATAACTTCAAGATCCCTCCACACTCAAGCCGAATAACTTTTGTTTTATCATTCATTTATTTAATTAAAAATAAATATTATGCATTCGTAATAATTGCGAGGGTTTTGTAAATGAAACCGCAACTAGCTATCAACTATCTCCATCTCTTTCGGTGTCTCTCTAGACCCAAGGGCCACTTCACAAAAACCCATGGCCCAAACGTTGAGTAATAGTCAGATAAGTTATTGTAGTAAGTCCGTTTAAAGTCTAAAGCAAATATGCATCTTACCACATACATAAACATGCACACACACACACACACATACAAGTTAATTTCTAAGCATTCGGTTTCAACATGATATCATCTCGTATAATCATCTAAATGCTATTTCCATTTGTTCGGCAAACAAAAGCTGAGAGCTATGTAAACGTTTGCTCGACTGAATAAGACAAGTGTTAAAAATTGATTAGATCTATCCATTCCTATACATTTCGGGAAAACTTCCTATATATGCATGTATGAAAAAGATTTATTATTGATGTTCAAGTCCAAATCAACTATAAATTGTAATATTTACATATATCACAGCAAACTGAAATGATCTTCAATCATTGTCTATGGCACCTATAATTGCTCTCATAGCTGCCAGCTACGACACGCATTAAGCATAATTTTTATAAAGCTCCAATTTGTTCCGCAATTATTGATTTCCGCATTTTCAAAAGTCAATTTTGCAGTTGTTTATTTACATATATTTATTATGCATGTGATTTTTTCGCACTTTGCGCCTTGAGCTGACCATAGCGCAAAATTTATAGTAGAAAACAATATATAATACTCTTAATAATAATAAATAATGCAAATGCAATATGATTTTTAATGGGTCGCAGCGATGACGGCGACGTCCATCAAAGCAAAAGTGCCGCTGCGGCACTTTGAATAATGGGCACACGACGCTCCAAAACAAGACAAAACACAACTCACTCACACACACACGCACACACACATACTTATTGAGAAATTGAAAGATATATATTATAGCTTGAATTGAAGTTTGAATTGTTAACCGCACAAAATGCTTGATTCGCATTATACATTTGGCTTATGCCCAATTTCAATGAGCTTCCTGCTGTGCTTTGCTTAGCTTAGCTTTTGCGTTGCACTCTTTAAGGCAACAAACAGCTTGCCACGTATACACACATACACACTTGCTGCCCCGTTGCCCCACCGTTCACATTTCAATCCATTTACGTGTTGCGCACTTGGCGATTTCTTCCGCTTTGTCGGTGGTGACAGTTCCATCCCCTTCCTTGCCAACTTTTAATGCCGTTCGTGACGCACTTGCCTTAAAGCTAACTGCAATAATATTAACCGTATGAATAGCGTCTGCTTGATGCTGGGTAAAACTCAAGCGTTATATTTATTATTAAATATTTCAAGATTATTTGCAATTGTAGCTAAAGAAATCTTGCACTGATTTTTTAAAACAAATGCCACTATGGAACTCCCAATTATTAGAAAAACGTCTATTAACAATTAGAATTTAATTCCAAAACAGTTAGGTAAGTCTCAAAAGTTTTGGTGAATCTTTAATGGATGTCAACAATAATTCAGTTCTCAAAATTACAGTCTTACCCCCTATTTGCCACACCACCAATGACATGGAAATTAAATAAATATTTATATGGAATTAACAGTAGATGGGTTTTATTATTTTACCTGCTGTTTCACAACATGCTACATTTCTTTTACTACTCATAAGATAATTAATATTACGTTGAGTACCAAAAGATTCACACACACAGAGACACACTTAGCCCACATTCGGCTGGGACACACCTAGATTGGAATAAATAAAAAAGCCCACATAAGATTCAATTTGCCCTGCCATAAATGGCAGGCATTAGTGGAACTCCATGCAAAGCCAACAATATTTGATTAATTATGTCAAATTGCTGGCGGTCACCGAGCATAAATAAAAAATTGATTGCAAATTTGGACACCTATGGATAATAATAATTACACTGTTTAACATGCTACAGTATTCAGTCATACAGAAAATCACATTTGGCATGGAAATTCAATTTGACGGCGTGTGTAATTGGCTGTTGGATTTGCGCACCTGTCAAACTGATCTGCTATGCACCTGCCCATGAAACGAGCCACAAATTGTATTGGAATACTCTTCATTTAAGGTATTTAAGTTTTTCAATGCGACGTGTACTATGCCAACTTTGTTGACGGACTTCCTTATCCGTTGTCAATTGATTAGCAAATATTTATAATTTATTCGTTTTAATTAAATTTTTTATTGAATAATAGATAATGGAATATCCTAAGATATCTGAGTATAAAAAAATCATAATAAAAAATTTAAATTTTGTTTTGAAATTTATCTCACTTTAGAGTGATTATGATTTAGCATATCTAATGTCATACTATAATTTTCTAAATTTTATTACTTGCTCCACTATAAAAATTTCACCTAGTTGTTGTTGTTGTTGTTGTCGTCGTCTCGTACGTTATTCAAGTTGTGCTATTGACATTTAATTTGGCTTAATGGCGCACCGAACATCGTCGCCCATTATTAAAAAATGTTTCGAGATACTTGACATAACAACAAACAAACAAACAAAAAACAAGTAAAAGTTATCTTGCCTCGAGAGGTCGACGAAACGATACCCATTGATATATATATATATATAAGCCCATACCTATGTATGGCACTGTGTTGCATTACAGGGTATCTCAGTGTTGATATTTCCGAATATTTCATTGTTGCGAAAGTCTAGGCTGGATAACAAATGACTATCTAGTCTATTACTATACAAGTTGATCACATTATTCGACATAGGGCAGCTGCATAGGTGCTTGTATACCCGTTTTAAATGAGTGCTGGGTATAAACAGAAACTACATATTTGACATTTGTATTGGGCAGCTCTGCCCGTCGATAACCTTGCCGCCAGCCTGGCTTGCACAACACCAACACCAATCAGAGCTCCGAATTGCTGTTGTCGTTGAAATAAATGTGTCAACAATTTGTCAGCCTAGTTGTAGTTACTAAGCAGCGACGCCAGCAGCGACGGCGACGACAACTGCGACAGCGCTGTTTACGCTCAGTTGTGCACAAGGCATTGCAAATGTGTTTGATCAGCGACAACTGACAAGAAAACATGCAGCAGAATATTTAAAAAAAAAAAAAAAAAAAAAAAAAATATATATATAATAATACCTACACAAACACTTGTACTCTTACAGTGTACACTCGATATGTTGCACCTGATATAATGAACAGAATATATATATAGATGGTAAATACAAATGCAATAAATTTGTTGTTTATGAATATCAGTATTCAATTTGTTTTTTATAGATTAGAAAACAATAATCAAACAAGGGTGCTCTTGACGGGACTTGTACGACTAGAAAATACCTTTAAAACATTCTACCTAATATATGCATACATAGATAATTTTATAGTGTTGCTGTACTTCGTTGAAAAACAGGTACCAAGTCATAACTTGAGTTTCAAATGGATGCCGATACCGACAGACGAGCACACCAAGATTGATTTAGTTATTGATTCAGATCAAGAATAAATATATTCCATTTGGAGTCTACCACGCCCACTTTTACATACATTTTAGCAATACCACAATACCCCAAGCCCTCAATTGCAAACAGAGCAATGTAATAAACTGATTCAGTTGACAACGTATTTAACGCAACGTAACGTAGCGTAACGTAGCTAAAAATACACTCAACTTTTGATTGTTGCCAAGCTAGGTTTTTAATTTTCAATCCGATTTCAAGATTCCTGTAATCGTCTTTTTTTGCATAAATGGAATCTCACAAATACACTAGCCCATTGATATACATATATATGTATATAATACGCATACAAACGACAACGTGAAAGCGATGACGGTTTTGCTGTTACTTCAAGCGTAAATCAGAAGTTCAAACGCTTAACGGGAAAAGGTGCGGTTAGTTGCCATATTTATGCACATCACTAACACACACGCACCACACACCAAATACTACATATATACATACATATGCATATAGTTAGGCTTGTGTACACTAACCGTAAACGCAGTCCGCAGATGTCTTTGAAACAATAGCAAAATACATAAAAAACCAATTTCCAGCTGTTCTTTGAATACCGACCATTGAATTCCCTTACATTGTTTATTGTGAGCAACGTTTGGTTAATCGTGAGACATGTCTTTATTGCAAATTGGCTCAGCTTGCTTTTATTATTAAGTTATAAATTTTGTAATTAAACTGTATTACCGAAGTTTATTAGGGTGGGATATTGGAATTATCAACGGGCAAAAACGATGCGATAATACGGGCAAAAAGGGGTCACGGCAGTTAACGAGCTATGGGGGCGGGGGAGTCGATGGGTTCAAGTCGTGCGTGAGCGCCACAATGCGCAAATGCAAAGGCAAAAGCAAACGCAGCCACAGCAACAAAAACAGCAAGCAGCACTTGCACATGCACAAAACAACAGAAACAAGAAAGAAAAGGAAAAAGTTAACGGTATGTGAACGCGCGTAAAAGTAACTAAAAGAAGCGGAAACGTCAGCGCTGACAGAGCTAAGCAAAGATCTACATGCACAAACGCACACATATTCACATATACATATGCATATAGAGCACACACATACATACGCGCATGTGCATGCCTGGCCTGTGAACGGTTATTGCGCATCCCTGATCGTTGACGACGCAGCTGCTGTCGACGTCAGCATCAACGCTGTTACGCATTAATTATGGGAATTTTTTTTTTGAAAGCACGCGCACATGTGTCCTGTGTGGGTGGTTGGTAGCAGCATCAACAACCACCAGCAAAATGCACTGTAGCTTCCCAAGCTATAACAACGATACAGTGTTGCTGTCACCATTGCTGTCATTGCGCATACAGAGAATGCACCGCAGCCTCTTAAGCAATGCTATCTCCGCAGCATTGACATTGGCTCTCGCGCTGCTGTTCTTCTTCTTTCTATTTTGTTCTTGTCGCTGGTTTGGCTTGGTTTGGTGACTTGCCGAACCGGTTGTGCCGGCATTTCTCACAAAAAAAAATACAAAAAAAAAACTCACACAAACACAGAGACATATTTTGACTTGTTAACTACGGCTTGGAAGTGCGCTCTCTTTACTCTAAAATGAATGTACTCGCTCCATATTTGTACTTTTGTTGTTTCTTGCATTCCATAACACACACACACACACACACACATACACGACCAATCACATTCACACAAACTCTATGAGCCATATGAAGCTCAGCTTAAACAATTTTGCTTTTACCTTTTATACGAGTTGGTTGTTGTTGTTGCTCTCACTCTCGTTAATTGTATTTGTTGTTTCAAAAGTAATCAGCAAACACTTAGCAACATTTAATTAACATATTAACACACGACGCACTTTAAAGACACGCTAAAAAATTGTTTCGCGTTTATTTTTGTTCTCTTGAATTTTCGCACACTTTATTAAGCTCTCGTAGCCGCGCTCAGCTTAGATTCTCAGACAGAGCTATGAAACTTTCTATACACATATATGTATTCACATACATACACAGTCAAAAAAAACGCACACAAAATTCAAAAAAGAAAACAACAAATTAATATTTGTTGATATTGAATAGAATGAAGAAAAAACAAAGTTACAGTTTTACGCGCACACTGATAGAACCACCTACAAATGCTCGTCAACTGCGTAGCACACGTCGCGCAGCGTTGCTTTCTCAATGAGCACTAAAGTGAAATGTAGAACAAAATGAACGCCGCAATTACCGTTCTATGTATCGTGCGACGTATTCGTAAGTTGAATGCAGTTACGCGCTGCTGGCGCTACATGCAACCGAAGGCGATGCATGTTGTGTTAACTAAAATCTTTTTTAATTAGGCTTAACTTGCGTTCAATGTGACAAATTACAACAAAAAATGGAAAAGCATTGAATAGGAATTAAAATTTCAAACAAAATTGTCCAAATTAGTGGGCGCGCAAGTTAGCCAGCGCACGAACCGCGCAAATAAGAAACTACGTAAACGCAACATGAGCAACGTAAGCGCAAAGTGAGTCAATTTGTGCATCGATAACAATATTGGAAATGCTCTCTGACGAAAGCTGTCATATATTGATGTCCGTTATAAATATTCATTTTTTAAATTAGTTTTTTTTTTGTAAGTTTTTACCCAAAATTAAAGTCAATATTGCGATTGTTTTTACAATTCGAGCGTCATTTTATTTATAAATTTATAATAAAGAATTAAATGTAATACAATATTAGCGAACAAATATGTAAAACACACGCATATATAAGTACAGTTAATAAATTAAACAATAGCGAGTTGTGCGTAAAAATAATTGAAGAAGAAAACGAATAGCTAGAGGACGAGCTTGGGGAATAACCAGCTAGGCGGATACACTACCCATTGTTCATTTCGAGAGTACACCAAAAGAAGTCGGTTTTCTTCTTGCTTCTTGCGGTGTAGTATGGAAATAAATGCATAATTAATTAATTAATTAAATAAACGTCTTAATTTTTTTTGTTTTTGTTTTAGTATATACACAATGAGTTTTACCAGAAGACGAAGGCAAAGAAGAAGAAATATATAACATTACACAAATTTATTGAATTAATTGGTTTCATATTTTATTTTATTATTTTTTTTTTTTTTGTTTTCAATTTAACTTTTCTCAAACTTTGAGTTTGGCAAAAAAATTTAAAACAAAAAATATTGATTTTTATATATATTCAAAAATTTCTTCACTCGCACACAAAAAAGTTTGGAAAAGTCATTAAAAAAAAGAACAAACAAACTTAGTAAATTAGCACCTATTATTGTAGTTTATTTTTATATTTATGCTACGGCCAGAGGGCGTGGTAGCTTCTCCGCGGGCAGCATTTGAATTGTGCTTAAAAAATAAAATTCATTTAATTCTTTTCTTTTCTTTGCTCTTCCTTTCTTTTCTTTTCTGCTCTTTCCACATTAGCTAAAAAACGAAAAAAAAGATTGAAATCAGACACACTCACGCACTCTTTCGTACTCACTCGCTCATACAGACACACACACACTCACTCACTCACTCTCTCTCACACACTTATACTTAATATAGCTATCTTTAGTACAGATTAATATAGCACTTGTAACTCCTTCGTTCAAATATTTGCAAGCTTCGTTGAAAAAAAAAGTCAAAATAAAAATAATTAAAAAAAACATAGATATTATATAATTAAACCGTTTCGCTTTAGACAGTTCTTAATTTCGTGACTAGGCAATTTTTACTTGTTTTTCTTTTCTTCTCACAAAAAAAATCAACGCAACATCGCACATAATTTTTTTTTAGCTTTTTTTTTCTTTTTCATTTTTTGCTTTTGTTGTCGTGTTTTCGCACGCGTTTTTAAAACGCGCGCGCGCACGGTTTGAAACTTGGCTAAGCGCTTTTGTTGGTTTAGTAGGATTTGTCGCTGCTTCTAGAACCGTTGTTTGTTTGCATCTAGTTGCGTTGTTTTTTTTAGTACGTTTGTTTAGTGCGATGTTAATTGTTCGTTTTTTTGTGCATTTTTGTTATTTTAATTTCGACAGCTCCTGCTGCTGCCGCTGCTGCTGCAACGACTTTACAGGTGCTCATCGCCATGGTAACCGTTGCGCAACGGTTGGCGCTCCTGCGAATGATCTGCGGGCCGGTTGCGCTTAAAGAAGCCGAGCTAAACGGAACGAAACATATAACATAGAATACAATTGGTTTGTGCATTGGCTAAGCACTCACCTTATAGAGTAGCAGAACGAGCAACAAAAAGATCAGAGCACCCGCACACGCAGCCAAGACAACAACCCAGAGAGGCACCACGTCGGGCACCTGCTGCGGCTCCGGCTGCGCCTTATAGAAGATCTCGTGCGTCTTCAATATCTTCTCCTTGGGCTTGCCAATGAAAGGCAAGCTGGTCACATTCGCCACGGCGAGCGTTGAGACATTCAGCGGCACAGTGGGCGCCAGTTTCTCCATGGTGGTGGCCACCATGCGTGCACGTATGGCCACAAATGCCGCGTCCGCATCCTCATAGCCCAGATTCTCCAAATAGCAGCGCAGCCGACGGCACTTGACGCCCAGACAGGGCGAGATCCCATTCGCCAGACGCGTCTCTATCGTTGTCGGCATGTCGCGCCTAAAGCGACGCGGCGCGCCGCTGGAACTGGAACTGGAACTGGAACTGTGCCACTGGCCGAGCGCCTTCTGCTGTTGATTGTCCTCGTCGTAGAAGTCCTCGTTCTCACGGCCATAGTACGGCTTGCTGCCGGAGCTATAGACCACATGACGCTGCACAGCCGGCTGGCCATACTGCACCTGGCTGTTGTGCAGCTCATTGTCAACGTTGCCACGTTCGAAGGTGTCCAGATCAAGGGTGCCCGCATGGAAGTTGCCATTGCGTCCGCCATACATGGACTTGTCCGGCGAGCCGCCAGCCAGATAAAGCTGCTGCTGCCGCTGCTGCTGCTGCTGGGGTCGCATTTGGTAACTGGAACTGGAGCTGGATCTGGAACTGGAGCTGACCTGTGGCGGTGCCATTTGGATGTGGCCATGTGTGCTATGGCTGTGCAGCTCATCGCTGGGCGCAGCAGGAATGAAACCGGCGCGAGCGAAGCTGCCGCTGCTCTGGTTGAAGTTCGCCTCATGGTGAGAGTCCGCTTGATTGGCACGATCCAAGTGCACGAAGGAGGCGTCTCCAGCAGCATCCTGTGCATCCTCGCGCTCCAGCAGCTCCTTCTGCTTGGCCGTCAGGCTGCGCTGATTGTCGTTGCCGACGGTGACGCCGACTGTGTTGCCCGTTTGAATGCCATGCGATATCTCCACATGGCCGCCAGACTCTTCGCTGCTAGCCTGGCCCTCCGATGACGCCGGCACAGAGTTGCTGATCGCACCCTGGGCGTGCAGATAGGACTTGTTCTTCTGCTTCTCGTTCAGCTTGAGGCCCAGCTCGTTAACCTCGATCTTGTCACAGCGGATCTTGCCACCCGTCTCCGGCTGATTGACAATGTACATGAGTGGATCACCGGACTCGGTCTGATATGGGTAGTAGATGTCTACGGCGGCGCCCTCAATGAACGAGCTGAGATTGTTCCGTAGCTCATAGATATGCACCACCTGCGGACCGAGTTCGTCCTCGGTGGTGGCATTGCCGGGCGCCTTGTAGTCGGCTGCCTTGTACACCTGATAGTCGGGCAGCGAGGTGCCCTTGATGGTCAGATCGGTTTCCACCCAGACGCCGATGCTCTTGCTGCCCACATTATCGTACTCCGAGTTCTTGCGCTCCACGTTTGTTGAGTTGGCCACCCAATAGAAATCGTAGCTGGACGTCTTCGTGTGCTTCTCCGCGGGCACAAAGCTGACCGCAAAGTGAGTCTGACGATGAAGGATCAATGGATTAGGACTGACTTCTGCGGAGACTCTAATCATGTAACTTACCATGTTGCCACCCTTCAGCGGATTACCAATGTCACACTTGAGTGTATAGTTGTTGCTGGCATCGGGCGCCGAGCAGGTGATGGGCATGTCGATCTTCTCGCCGAGCTGCTGTAGCTTGGTGAACTGCAAGTCCTTGGGCGTCATCATGTAGAAAGCGGCTTCGAAGGCGTCCTCGTTGTTGTTCTTGATCAGCACCTCAATGGTCAGCGGCTCGCCCGACACAAACAGATACTTGTCGACGGCCCTAATGGAGCGGAAGGAAGGACACCGATTAGATTAGGAGGAGGAACTCTTTCAGGTGGACTTACTTGACGGTCAGCACTAGATCGGGCTCACATATGTTGTCCGGTCCACAGTTCTTTTGTATGTTGATCGCATCACGTAGAATGATCTCGCGATTCTGATCGATGACCGGCTCCAGGGCTGCGCGACGTGTGCGTGAACGGGCTTCGATGGGACGACTGCTGCGGAGATTGTAGCGCGCTTCCACCTCGAGGGGCGTTAGCTTGTCCTGGACACCGTCCATGAGGTAGACGGTCTCGTTGAGGCAATATCTCTGGCCATAGGCGAGTCGGATCGTCTGATTGCGTATGTTCTTGCCTTCGTCGCGTAGGAAGAACATGCGAGGATTGCGCGTCTTCTTTGCATCGAGCAGCCAGGAGACCTCAAAGTCCAGCTGCGTGGGCAGATAGCGACCGGTATAGCTCCAGCAGGTGCTCAAAGGCATGCATGGCACCCTCTTGTGGTCTCGCTGCAGTTGACAGGTGCGATCCTCCAGGCTAATCAGCTTTGAGGCGCTGGCAAACACCGTTTCCGCATTGACAGCGGCCACCGGGCGCGACTTGAAAATGAACACCTGATCCGAGGCATAGGCGCCAACGGCCAAGTCCGGATACGTATTGCCATCCATGTCCACGCCGCCGGACAGCGCAAAGCCAAAGGTGCGCGGATAAGGAGCCGCCTCCACCAGACTTTCAGCCTTAATGACCTGCGACGGCTTCAGCAGGGGACCCATCGCAGAGCCATGATAGATGTACACCACGCCACGACCCTCGGGTCCATCATAAGGAGCGCCCACTGCGAAATCGCCATAGCCGTCACCGTTGACATCGCCCAGCGTGGTGAGCGCCAGGCCAAAGCGACCCTTGGTCTGGAAACCTTCCCGTATGAACTCCTTATTCCAGCGTTCCGACTGTAAGCAAACAACGACATCAACGAGCTCCCAAGCTGTATCAACGCGCAGACTTACTTGAGATATGCCGCCCTGTAGCACCACATAGATACGTCCCACATCGTACTTGCCCTCGACATTGTTCAGCTCAGTGTACATCGGCGCGCCGATGATCAGATCGTCGAGACCGTCGCCGTCGACATCGCTGCTGGCCAGCGCATAGCCAAAGTATTCGCCAATCTGATGACCCGATATATTCATGATATTGGCCATATTCCAGCGACTGACAACGACCTTGCCGGACAGATTGGCGCCGCGCGGCATGCCAATGGCAACATCTTCACTGCGATCGGCATCGAAATCTCCGGTGACCATCGAATAGCCCAGATACGAATCATCGTTGGCCGAAGAGCTTTCCGCCGTGGAGAACACTTGGTTCTCCGGCCTGGTCACATCCTGGGATATCGCTTGACCTGTGAATATGTTGGTTAAGTGGATGAGTGCGATTCGTTCGGCTCGATGCGTGCCAGATCGTCTTTCAGATCGGTTCTTGGGTGAGATGTGTTGGTATAATTAGCTACGATTATAGCGGCATGCTGAATGACGACAACAACAACAACAACAACAACAATAACAACAACAACAATACGAATAATAATAATAGTAATGAGCAATGCAATGCAAATAAAAAGTCACAAGATCTACAATGGCTACGATTAATCAATAGCTACAGCAGGCCATAAAACTACTGTTAAATATGGATTAGTGCCGGGGTACCAAGGTGAGGAGGTGGCTGGCATGCGATGCGTCTTTCCATTGGCTGACTAGCTCAGCTCTTGGAAATCGGTTAGTAACAGACCAACAGCCAACGTCCAAGACCAAAATAACAAAGCTCACGAGCCATTTGTAAGTTAACTTAAACTAAGAACTTAAGATGTAAGATGTGGAACGGTTAAAGCAAGAGAGCGCGAGACAGAGAGATAGAGAGAGAGAAGAGATCATTGCTCTTACATTTATCGCTCTTAAATGACAGCTACTGCTACACTGCTGACAGCCACTTAATAATGTCTAACTATTTCTAGTTTTCTGATTCTAACATCTGGCAAGGCAATAAAAATAAATAAATCTGTGTCTTTGCAGGACATTGTGATCGATCGGGAATGCCATCTCCTCAGCCATTACACTAAGCATTGTGAGTAATTAAGAGACATAGTCTCTGTTGCAGTCGAAGAAAAACATCTGCTGCATACTCGACATTAGGATTGATAGGCAAGTTTTACTGTATATATTGAAAAATAAGAATTCAATAGAAAATATCGATCAGTAAAGGAAAACTTTGACAAGCTGGCAACACGCTGTCCATTAAATTGACTGCATCTATCGATAACTTCAAAAAGAAATATCTTCGTTTATATATGCACATATCGATAGATACGAAAAATTTAAATTAAGAAGAAAAAAACATCGAAATATCGATCAGTTAAATACAACTTTGAGGATCTAGCAACATGATGTCTATTTAAACAAGCTAGTTGGCTGCATTTATCGATAACTTTATGTCGATAAATATCGACAAATTTAAATGAAAAAGGAAAAACATCGAAATATCGATCACATGAAGAAAGCTTTGATGATCTGACAACATGCTGTCTATTTAAACAGTTTAAGTTGGCTGCATCTATCGATAACTTCAAACGAACAACTTTTCACATGTATGCATATATCGATAGATATCGAAACATATGAATTAAAAAGAAAATATCGAAATATCGATCAGATTAATAAAACTTTCACCATTTGAGACAGTGAAGTTGGCTATCGATAACTTGAAGAAGATAGAGCTTATGCATATATCGATAAATATCGAAGAATGCAAATTAAAAAGAAAACATCGAGATATCGATGAGTTGAAACAAGTGCTGCTCGACAACTATAAACAGAAAAGACTTACATATACATCGTTATATATCGATAACTATCGCATGCATGTTAATAGATGGGCCGTAGCAGCTCTTGCTTTAACCGTTCATGTGTTATTACTATGTTTATGTTTGCAATATGGTTGCACCGCCTAGATATAGGTACACATGTACCACACTGATAGTAGGTACTTAAAAGGTACATATAAATTGAAGCTTTGCTTGATGATGACAACAGCTGTCTGTGGCGTGACGAGGCAAGCGGGCAATGCGGAACGTTTCTGTGCGGCTTTCGCTGCCCTCTCGTTGCCCTCGTTGTTAGCGAAGCTTTCGATGAGTGGGCGTGGGCATGGTCAGGGGCATGGTCATGGGCGTAGGCGTGGGCGCGGGCATGGGGTGCAGAGCGTAGGGGCTGTGCTACAAATCTAGGCAATCGCTGTCAAATCGTGAACAGGGGCAATCTATCTGACCCGACTTGACAGCCTTCGGCCCGCCAGCAGATGAGTTCGGTTTGCAGTTATAAGATATAACAGTAGATATTATCACACACCATTTTATGTGGGTAGAAATGAGTTTTTAGAAGCTTGCGCCATTTCTTACAGTTCAGGTAGTTTGTACAATTTATATTGTTTCACTTGGTTTTAGTGTTAATGATCAATGTTCTATATATATATATATATAAGGTTTTGTTTTGGTTTTTGTTTGGTTTTTTATTTATATTTTGCTGACTTTTGCAGTGTGAGAAGCGTATTTGCGTATGATTATTATTACCTCCAGTGCCGAAGGGCTGATAATAAGGCGGCTTAAATGGAAACTCGGCATCGGGCGGTATTGAGTAGGTTTGTCCTTTTTTTAAATATTTCAGGTTTTTATTTTTTTTTTGTATTATGGTAGCAGAAGTTCGGTATCAAGTTGTAGGGTGTGATGTGTATTTTATGTTTGGTATCGGTTTTTTTTTGGTTGTGGTTGTGGTTGTGGTTGGGTTGAACAACAGACACAGGTCATGGCGTTCGGTACAGAATGCATAGATGATTTATTTTCGAGTTGTTTTTGTTTTTGTTTTTATTGGTTTTGGTTTCATATTGAAATTTTGCATGCATTTTGCGCCGAGGCAGTGTGTAAATAGGAGCAAAAAGAAAGAGAGAGAGAGAGAATAAAAGAGAATACATAATACATATATTAATCAAAATGAGACAAAAAAGAAACTTCGACTAAAATTCAAATTGGATATTATGACGCAATATACGGTACAGGTACGGGTACAGTTATAAATAGTTATCGTTATCGATACAGTTACTGTTAAAATAAAAATAGTTATAGTTACGATTACGATTACGATTACGTTCACGATTACGATTACGTTTACGATCAAGATTTACGGTAAAAGATATATAATTATATATACGATACAGTAAATGCAGGTAGAATATTACGATAAGTTACAATAATCGATAGAAATTAAACTGACTACACGACTATACTTAATGCCTGTGGTTAGTTATCAGCGGCACTTCGAGCTGCTGTCGAGCTGTAGATGTTATTTCAATTTAGTTAGCCAAATGGGGTTTTCCATTTCAATTTTGGATTGTTTAGGCTTTCAGGCGGCGACAACACTAAGTGAGATTTAGTCCAATTGAGTCATAAATTTGGATGGCAATCATAGCAACAACAGCAGCAGCAACAACTCGACAACACTAATTAAACTTAAAACAAATTAACATGTACCTTAAAGGTACACGATGAACGCAAGCTTGAAAACTATCGATAAGTTGTGGCATTTCATGTAACGCTATCGATTGCTTTCCAGCTCTGCTCGTATTGGTATGCTTAGCAACTAAGATTACAATTACAATTGGATCATCCAATAGACAGACAGCCTATGGCTAGTTCTTGAGTTCTACGAATCTATGTTAGGTACACGAGTTTCAGTTGGTAAACACTTGAGGTTCACTTAAGTACTAAATAGATTAGGCTAGCCCAGTTGTTTAGTTTTATCTGTAGGGTTATTCTTTTCTTTTGTTTTCGTGTTAGGTTAGGGACGATCTAAGTTCTAAAGATGCTCAAAAATTAAAAACAGAACTGAAACTAAAATTAACACAAATTAGGTTCAAGAGTTTTGAATGCAAAACGAAACCGGGACATAAGGGACATCAAAGGAGCAAAAGAACTAAAAATACATTTGGCAGCTATATCGAAAAATATATTCAATAATTGGAGAAATAAAAATTAAAAGTAAATAGTTCAAACCAAGGGCTACGGGTGCTACGGAATATTGGAGAGGCGGCTCATATATTGGCTGGGTAAATACTTAAAGGCTTAACTATAACTGAATACAATGGATAAGAGCTGTTGTATTTATAAATAGTACGAGTAATATTTCAATTTCAAATTCAATTTCGATTTCAATTTTAAATTTTAATTTCAAAATACAAATAAAACTGTACTTCATAGGTATATTTATTTCATATTGTTTCATACTAAATGTAAACAAAAAAAAATAATAAAAAAAGAAAAAGGAAAAAGAAACGAGAAACAATAAAACATTGACTTACCTTGCCAGTACCAGCTGCCAGGTGCGCCAATGAACAAACGCGATCCATTCTGCAAAGGCGAAATGGGAAATGCGAATACTTAAGATTCTGTATGCAAATGTTATGCCACGATTCCAACAAGGTGACAACTAAACGTGCCCACGTCGACCACAGCCCCCACAGCTCCTAGACCCAGTCTCAGTCCCAGTTCAAGACCCATTCCCGTTCCAGCCCCTCCCAGTCCCAATTCCAATTCAAAGCGTCTATCTACAGCCCGATGCAAGCTTAAATCTTTTCTCCAAGGCAAACATAAAGCTTAACAATAAGTGCCCAAAAAATATCCTTAAAAATTTAATTTGCGCTCTATTTGAGCTTAAAACACATAAAAAGTTATTCATTTCACTGAATCATGGCTAATACCCTCTTAAATGGTACTTACACTGTTGATAGCCGCACTGAAGCCAGCTTGACACGAGCCCTGACGATGATAGCCCCAGTTGTCTGTAAGAAAGAAAACATAGAATATAGAATATAGAATATAGAATATAGAATATAGAATATAGAATATAGAATATAGAATATAGAATATAGAATATAGAATATAGAATATAGAATATAGAATATAGAATATAGAATATAGAATATAGAATATAGAATATAGAATATAGAATATAGAATATAGAATATAGAATATAGAATATAGAATATAGAATATAGAATATAGAATATAGAATATAGAATATAGAATATAGAATATAGAATATAGAATATAGAATATAGAATATAGAATATAGAATATAGAATATAGAATATAGAATATAGAATATAGAATATAGAATATAGAATATAGAATATAGAATATAGAATATAGAATATAGAATATAGAATATAGAATATAGAATATAGAATATAGAATATAGAATATAGAATATAGAATATAGAAAATAGAATATAGAATATAGAATATAGAATATAGAATATAGAATATAGAATATAGAATATAGAATATAGAATATAGAATATAGAATATAGAATATAGAATATAGAATATAGAATATAGAATATAGAATATAGAATATAGAATATAGAATATAGAATATAGAATATAGAATATAGAATATAGAATATAGAATATAGAATATAGAATATAGAATATAGAATATAGAATATAGAATATAGAATATAGAATATAGAATATAGAATATAGAATATAGAATATAGAATATAGAATATAGAATATAGAATATAGAATATAGAATATATAGTAGAATATAGAATATAATTCCAAGACGCAGCTATATAATATGTTATGAATTATAATGTCTATGTTGAGGAATGTGTCTATTGCCGCAGGCAGTAAAGGGGCAATCAAATGCAATAATTATCTGAGCAATGCTATAAATTGCGGTAGTGATTTGTCAGCCGACGAGGGCAGCAACTGGCAACTGGCAACAGGCAACAGGCGACATGCAACATAAAAGGATTAGAGGCGCGGACGCGCGCGCCTTGGGGCATCAGCTCAGGCTGTGCCAACTGAGCCAGCTTCTCAGCCAGACGATGGACATTGAAATGAAAATACAATAAACTACAGCGGCAGATCGCCAAACAAAAGCAAACGGCAGACAGGCGACCCAAAGGCCACAACGACAACAACAACAGCAACAGCAACATCAACAATGGGGCTGAGCAAATGGAAGGGGGCTTGCGTTGAAGTCTTAACTGGTGACCACAAGTTCCACATCCTTTTGTTGGCCGTCTTTGCTTTGTTTGTGCTGTCGGCGAATGTTTGCTACCAAATAAAAATCACGCAATGCCTGCGGCAACAACAGCAACAGCAGCAGCAGCAGCCAACACAACAGCAACATGTCGCGCTGCCAGCAACGTTTTTCCTTTTTCACTTTTTGTTGTTGTTGCTTCATTTTTTTGCAGCTGAGCACAACAGCAAAATCAACAGTCAGATCGTGCGTTTGATCAAATTAAACGATAACAATTTGTCTCCGAAGTGTTTCAATTTGAACGTTCAACCAGCGACAACAACAACAGCAGCAGCAGCATGTTGCTGGCGTGTTGCTGTGGCCAGCGCAGCAACCTTCGCGCATAAGTCAACTTTTAAGGTAAAGTTGACGCACACACAGCAGATAGACAGAGTGAGAGAGCGAGAGACTGTTGCCAGACCATTGTGCGTTGCAGTTGTAGTAATTCCCATAATAAAATCGCCCCCGTCTTGAATTACAATTAGTCTTTGCAAGGGCTGGACACGTTGTCGAACTGAGACTCGAGGCATAGACACGGACGCCGACTTCGATTCGGACTGGGACGCCTGGTCTTGGCTGCACTTGGACAGCAGCTCAGATCGGCTCAGCTTAGCTGTCGGCCACACTTGGCAAGCGATTCTCAATTCTCGATTGTCGCTCTCTTGGGCAGCTTTTTGCCGTCGCGTGTTCTTTTCAATGCTTGCCCAGTTTTTTACCTTTGTACTTTTTATTATTTTGTGCTCCTTCTCTTTGTTTTATTTGTTTTTCTCCGCTTTTTTGCTCCCTTGCCTTGATTCGTCTTAACTATTAGTTTGGTATTTTGTGCGTTAAGTTGGTATTTATTGCTTTTAGTGATGTCGGAATGTGCTGGGCCAACTGTCATGTGATGAGTAGCTGCTGCCGCTGCTGCTAATCATTTCACAACAACAACACGACGAATGACAACATTAATAACGCAACAGCAGCAACAACAACACCAATGGGAACCAGACAGCGCCTGCCAATGCGTTTGGAATCATTAAATTGGCCTTGGATCGATCACTGGCAACAAACAGCCACAACAATAACAGCAACAACAACAACAACAGCAACAACAACAAAAACAGAACCAATTGAGCAATCGCTTTCAATCGTTTTGGGCAATACACAACATTTCTAAATGACTTCAAATCTTTTACTAAGAACTCAAAACCATAAAGTTTCTTCCAATGCAGATAGCAGAAAGATCAATGGATCAAATTCATCACCAGAATTAATAAATGAACGATTTATCAACTAACATATGCTAACACATTGAACCATGCCTTAATTATCTTAGATTATGGAACTTATGCAACAATAATTGCATATAAAATATATTATATAATATATACATATAATGAGTTTATACGGATAGAATTATCCACTATCTATTAGCTACTGTCTACTGTCTTTTATCTTCTATCTTCTCTCATCTATCAACTTTCAACTATGCACTATCCACTGTCTTCTATCTGGTATCCTCTGTCAACTATCCATTATTCACTATATATATATCTTCTATCCACCATCCACTATCTACTATTCACAATGCCCTGTCCACTTTCTTCTATGTTCTATTCACTATCCATTATCCACTGCCTTTTATCTTATCTTATCTTTATTCTATCCTCTATGCTCTCACCAATATCCACTATCTTCTAACCTCTATTCACTATCCACTATCTTCTATCTAATATCCATTACCCACTATCCAATATCCACTATCCATTATCCATTATCCACTATACACTATTCACTATCTACTATCCACTATCCACTATCCACTATCCACTATCCACTATTCTTTATCCACTATCCACTATGCACTACCCTTTTTTTACTATTCATTATCCAGTTTCTTCTATGTTGTTTGTTTTATCCATTATCCATTATACAGTGTCTTTTATCTTCTATCTTCTTCTTCTATCTTCTATCCTCTATCCTGTGTCCACTATCCACTATATTCTATCAACTATCTACTACCCACTATCCACTATCCGTTAATCATTATTCGCTTTCTTCTATGTTTTTTGTTCTATCCATTATCCAGTGTCTTTCATCTTCTATCTTCTATCCTCTATCCTGTGTCCACTATCCACTATATTCTATTAACTATCTACTACCCACTATCCACTATCCATTATCCACTATTCGCTTTCTTCTATGTTTTTTGTTCTATCCATTATCCAGTGTCATTTATCTTCTATCTTCCTCTTCTATCTTCTATCCTCTACCCTGTGTCCACTCTCCACTATATTCTATCAACTATCTACTACCCACTATCCACTATCCGTTAGTCATTATTCGCTTTCTTCTATGTTTTTTGTTCTATTCATTATCCAGTGTCTTTTCTATTCTATTTTCTACTTTCATAAAAGATAGGATAGAGGGTAGAAGATAGGGGAAAGTGAATAAAGGATAGAATTCACTTTCCCCTATCTTCTACCCTCTATCCTATCTTTTATCAACTATCCACTATCCACTATCTTTTATCAACTATCTACTATTGACTATCCACTTTCCATTATCCAACGTGTTTTATCTTCTATCCACTATCCACTATCTTTAATCTCTTTTCTCTTCTAGCGTTTATATAGAATTATCGATTTTTAAGAACATGTGTTATTTAAATAAAATTTAATTTTCTTTATTTCCAATTCACATTTGTCATTTATAGTCATCGACGTTATACTACAAAATAGTGATTAAGTGGCGCAGTTAGATTAGTTTTAGCTCTGAGCAAATTGAAACCGCAGATTAGATGCTGCATATAATGGGCTAGACGCTAGGCATATATATATGTTACTATATATACAACGTGAATGTGTATATGCATGTGTATAGGTGTATGTGCGCGTGTCTGAATGTATATGTTTTGCATCTGCTATAGATGCTAAAAATAAGCTCGTGGCCGTGCCACATGTGTCTACATGTCCAGCTATATGTGGGGGCACACACAGACTCTAGCTATACCTATTTACATATATATATATATATATATATATATATATATTTAGATGCTACATATAGTAGCATGACTAAGCAAACAAATTGGCAGGCAGTTCCGATCTCTAACCAAAATATCAGACATAATGCACTTCAGCTCTGCCCTGTTCTGCTCTGCTCTGGTTTATGGGATCGCATATAAAAATATTTCACGACATCCAAATACACTAATAGACAATATTTTAGTGCAGGGCGTACATATTTGATAGAAGTCGCAGCCTGTTGAGGGCCATAAATCTTTCTTACGGTAACATTGGAAAATTAGTTTAGATAAATATTTCAAGGCATGAGTCCACAAATACATTTTTATGCCTCATTATTCTAGGATACCGTTACGGCAAGAATAATAGAAAATTGAATTTCTAAACATATTTATTCTTGGATCTTCACCGAGAAACTCATAAGTGGAAATTCTCTCTAATTTGATGAAACTCAATCGATTATATAGATTTCTTTTGCTGTCAGTGAATGTGGCCATAAAATGTATACTAAATAAAGTATAAAGTATATGCTATCATACTATATACTGTAATATATATAGCAGATATATGCACAAACTCTACATATAATATTAAGTAGCTTTAAACTTGGAAAGACGGGCAACAAGACCAATTATAGTTAGACAATGTTTGATATTTTGATTGGATTTGATCGCATTTTGAGGTTAAGTTAGTGAAAATTGATATCTATATATATACTAATCTAATATCATTTCAAGTATCTAATTGCTTATGCAAGAATTTCATTCATCTTTATCAGCGAAAGAAATTTGAATAAAATACTTAATAAAGAATTTCGATTTTTTAAGAAAAATCCAATTCAATTTAGCGTAATTCTCAGATATTTTATATTATTATTGTTCTAAAATATTGAATTCCAACATGGTTCAATTCAAAATTGTAAATCAAATTCAATTCGGATTCGTTTTAAAAGTTAACTTTTAACTGCGATCAATTTTGCGTCCGAATTTAATGAAATTAAGCTGGAGGGCTTAATGTAAGCCATACCATTAAAGTGGTTACAATTACTTTGTCTTGGCCTTGGCTTCCATGTGTGGTACGCTTGTGGGCGCTTTTAAAGTCGTTCGTTTTGTTAGTGTTTCTGCGTTTAAAGGGATTCCCTGCGCGAGCTCAAATTACTTTGAAGCGCAAATCAGAGAAGGTGTCGGTTGGTCAATGACGGCAATTCGGACTGGTCTAATTCTGTTCGACCCACTTACTTGTGCGGCACGGCGATATCTCATGGAACTGGGCAAAGTTGTGCGAGGTGAAGCAGGTGCCCACTGGATCATAGCGCAGCGCCCTCGATGGCGTCATCGTGTGGAAGACGTAGCGCGGCGCGCAGGCCTGCAAAGAGAGAGAGAGAGAGAGAGGAAGCCAAATTAAAAAAAAAGAAAAAACAACAATGACAAAACAACATGAGAATTATTTAGCTTTTGGTGGCAGCAGCAACAGCAGCAGCAGCAAATGCCACGATGTAAAGTTGTGAAAATGCGAAACAATGGCAGCATCAAGCAGATCATGAAATGCTGCATACCAAAAATGGCCAAGGTGAATTACGAGACGCAAGAGGCGAACGGAACGGAACAGAGCGAACGGTGCGGCAGGGTGCGGTACGGCACGGTTGATCTTATGGTATAGAATACGGTACGTCGCTGCGACCCTGATGCTGCGTCTCCATCTCTAACTCCATTGGCTTGTCTGTCAGTCGACCTGTCTCTCTGTCTGTCTCTCTGTCTGTCTGTCTGTCTGTCTGTCTGTCTGCCTGCCTGTCCATTTGTCTGTCTGTTTATACATATAGTTTTATAATGTATAAATGGCTGGCAGTTGGACATAAAACACGCACGCTGCCGGCGCTGCACACAGTCTGGCAATACTTGGGCCTATGGCCCAGGCCAAATATGGCTGGCATGCAGTTGGCCCGGCCCGGCCAGGCCAGGCCCGTCTAGGCTCGGTTCGGTTTGGATCGGATCGGATCGAAACGGAACGGAGTGGCATTGTTTGATGCTCGCTCTGTGGCACATATGCCAGCAATTACTTTTACAAATTTATACATATTGTGCCTTTTATGGCATTGCCAGTGGCAGGATCGCAAAAGCCAGCAGCTCTATTGACTTGCTCCTGCTCGCTTGCCACGCCACGCCACGCTATCCAACGCCATGCCACTTCACTCCACTCTGCTGCTCGATTCTCCGCTCTCAATGCTACCTCCATTATGTGTCCCCCCGCCTCCTTCCCCCCCTGGCATCAACATCCGAAATGACGCGCGTTCGCCAAAAATGCATGCTGATCACATCATCATCGCAGCTCCAAGTCTGGTGCCACAGCCACGCCCAACTCATTCAAATACCCATTGAATTTGAAATCTATGCTCGCGCATTATGCAAGCGACAATACCAAATCACAGTCGCAGGCCGTAAGACCAGGGACCCACGATTCCCATAATATTCAGCAAATATTTATGAGCCTCATATATTGTATATATAATGTATTAATATTGTTATGATATCCAATAATCGTTCTGAAATACTTATTTACAACTGCATGTTCACCATGAAGATGGATATGGAAGATATGGAAGAAAATAAACTCTTGATACGAAAACCTTGCCTTCTTACTATAGAAGTTAACTGATCCAATTGATCGTTCTCATAAACTGGATATATATTACCCAATCTCTTTGCTGTCATTGCCCCTAAACTTATTTAGAGTAAGTATTTCTAATGATTCGAAAAACTTCTCCTTTATTATTGACATTCTTAGTCATATAAATATATATATATATATATATATATATATATATATATATATGGACCTAATCATATGATTCATTCCTAAATCTATTGAGAGTAAAAGTTTGATAAAGGAGAAATTCACTTTTATTGTAGATATTCTCAGTTATTATAAAAATTCTCTAATAGGAATCGTCGTTTTCACTCAGCGCTCTCTCTCCCTGAATATATATTTTGGAATATAATTTGCCCAATCTTGCCGAATTCACATTTTTAAACTTCTGTGGAGTAAATGTTTGTTGACGATTCAAAAAAAAGTAATTCTTATTATAGAAATTCTCTGTTGTTTATTTTCCTAATGTTAATATTTTAATTCACTCATTCCCAAATTTAATTAGATTTAAAGTTTCTTGAAGATTCGAAAAAATTCATCGTTCTCATTTGTTAAATTATTATTTCATATATAAAATCCAATCCATTGTTAGACAAAAATATTTCAAGCTAGAGTTTGATGAAAATTAAATTAAAATTAAAAATATAATAAAATTAAAAAATTAAAATTAAAATTAAAATTATAGAATTTCTCAGCTATCTAAGAAAGAAGAAGATCGTAGCTCACATTCTTATGTTATATTGAAAAATATAATTTGTGAAATTGCCATCATATCTTAGTGAATAGAAGCTTAAGCGGAGTCTGTTCCCTGCTTTGGTTCAGCCCTGTCACATATTTGCATAGTCGCATTCAAATCGCTGTTTTGGAGCACCTCTCAGGTGCACTCAGTGCGGCCATAAAATGCGAATGAAGACAATCAGCTGGAGGCAGGAGGCAGGGGGAGGGAGGAGGGAGGCAGAAGGCTGGAGGCTGGCGGCCCAGGACCGCAGCCATTGAACAACAATTCAATTGAATTGCGAATGTGCAACAGCAACTTCATCGTCGAGCGAGCAGCGTTCTTTGGCTGGCCCCGTTTGACCGTTGCCCACCGTGCGGCCAATAAGTTAATAGCGTTTTCCTATTAAAAAAACTTTTATTATCAGCGCCACATTAAGTAAAAATCCATAAGACTTGACTCCATGAGTGTTGAGTCGCTTGCGCCAAGATACATTAGATATGCAAATGGCTGCTAGCTGAATGGACCAGAACTGGAAATCTCTGCAGCACACTGGGTCCAGCTCATTCCACTCGAATCACAAAATATATCAATAAACGGCACAGATGCGCTCAGTCTGCCGCCTCCTGCTGTCGACCTGCTCGATCTAGATAGAACCATTACCAAATTGGCAATGTCTTGACAGTCAGTTTAATGAGAATTGATATTTGATCAGCTTGAATAATTTTGAGTGGGCCAATGCAATGCCTCAAAGACGAAGCGTTGCCAAATATGTTGCTCACTATTTAGTGAGCTTCGCCTTATATTATGCACTATTATTATTATTATTTCTGTGGCTTCGCTGTTGCAGCTTGGCCTGTTGGCTTATTGTCCATGTTGTGCAGAGAGCGCATACCGAAATGCCAGCGATAAATTTTTGAGACATTAAACTGCACTTTCGCAGATGGCAAGAGAATGGAGCGATGTTGCCTGGCCGCTTGGCTGTTTGGCTGTTTGGCTGTTTGGCTGGTTGGCTGGTTGGTCCGTACAACAGGCAAAAGTCAAAAGTCAACACGCTTGACATGGTCGACATGCAGACGTTATCATTGCGAATGCAAAATTTTTTAGCAAGGATCGCAGATCGCTGTTCGGCGACCCAATCCATGGCCTCTGGCTGCCCGTGCGTCCGTGCGCCCGTGTGCCAGGCCATATTTGAGCTGAGTTCAATAGCGCTGGCAATTTCACAGATCGTGTCGATGATCATGTCGCAATCGCAACAACAAACAAAAAATGAAACGAGACCGCACGACATGCGGCACATGCCCCAAAGCCACATTGCCCCGAAGCGGCATAGCCGCAGTCCACGCGCACAGCATAGAGCATGTACCACGTACCACTCCCAGCCACACCAGCCAGCCGATCACCCGTAGTCGATGATGTCACCTTGCAACCCATGTCAGCCAGATGCCTTCATTCATCAGTTCGCACAACAAAATCTATTCGCTTTCATGGCCAATTACATCAAGAGCGAACGAGGCGCATGAAATCAATCAAATATATTCCGACATAACACCAAACTAGATGAGCGAGAGCAATTGGGCGAGAGATATAATCCAATTTAATACTAGAAAGCTCATTTTGAACTTATGAGAATCGCTGAGAAAGGCAAACATTGCCAAACTATGCCACACTTAATTTATGTATTCATAAGGAACTTCAAGTTAGCTCAACAAATATTAGTAGATATCTCTGTACAATCCCATGTCCAGTCTATATTCTTCATGAATATAGCTAATTCCCAAGTTAGTCTCGCAGCTTGACTTAATTAAATCAGATTACTAAAGCATCAAATTGAGCTGCATTTCGCTGCTAGAACGTTAACCTGCCCTGACCTGACCTAAGTTCTATTCTGAGAGCAAAAAGTATCTTTCGAAAAGTATTTGAAGTATGCGAATCTGACTTTTGAGCTGGGGCAGACTTTGAGGTCTGCTGGAGAAGCTGTTGAATTCTTTGTAAGTTGCTCTGCGCTGGCTATGATGATGTAGTTCAAGTCCCGTTGCGCACTGGGTGCTGACATAAATCGATGGCCTGTTAATGGGCATTTGAAGGCCAGGTCAGTGCTGGGTGCGCACGTGGCGGAAGTGACCTGGACTTGGTTGGCCAACAAAGCCAAGCTACAATGAACACAATGGCCACAATGGCTCTGGCTGGCCATCAATGTTAACGGCTCGTTTGCTTGCCAAATCAAATGGGCCAAATCAAAGTTAATTGAGAACTAAAGTGAAAATCAAATGTTGGCCAGTTGGGTGGGTGGTAAGGTACACTTTTTTTGCTTTGTTCTTCTTCTTTTTCTTAGCCTGGCTGGGCCAGCAACGCCAACGCAATTAACCAAAGTTGCGGCTGTGGCACACCTTAAACAGCGCACGCTTCATATAGTTGATAACTGTGTGCGTGTGTGTGTGTATCTCTAGTTTACTTGACACAATCCAAGACAACACCACGTTTACTCTGACCACAAAGATGACAACACATTGAAATCGAATCAAAACGCATTCAGAATTTTTGCTGTGTTTGTTATTGCGGCTAAAGCCCAACAGCAAATCAAAACATGTCCAAATCGACTCGGAACATGCACAGCTTAAAGATACCCTGTAGCTAATAGCAAACACAAATATTGACAAGAAGAGAAAACGTTAGTTGAGTTTGCCATTTAATACATAAATCAAATATTTTAGTAAATTTTTGAACCCAACTTTATCTCTTCTGTCTGCTTGTTTTTGGATTTCTATAATTATCTATAAATTGGAATTAATTTTTAAGTCAAATCAAATCTGCCTGACTCTCAGTATTTTGATTCTAAATATGAAACGCTCAAGCTTCAGAGCTGAGCGTCTTTAGATCTACGGTCAGATTTGTGCTTTACAAATTTTAACGACTGCAGGGTATACAAGACACAAACATAAACACACACACACACACGCACACTCTCTCATATAACGGCATTGCACACCCACCGCAACTGGCATCAAAAGCGAAACTCGCGTCATAAAAAATGTCATTTTGGATTTTTCTTTGTGAACTGAAAGTTTCAATTTCCCAGTGCCCCAGTGCCCCAGCTACGTTGCCACGCTGTTTGAACGGCCGCCCACCTGCTTTGATGGCATCTCCTGGCTGCTTGCGCTTGCACTTTCAATGCGCCCATGGGATGTTGTTAATAAGAACCCGCCAGCCATTTAACGAGCTATCGCATTTCCCGATGATGCCATCAATGCGCATGAAAATCAAACAATCGACACTGCGGACGCGAGGTGCCGTTGTGGCTGCAACTGCTGCTGGCTGGTGGTTGCTGCTTGCCGTTGGCGAGCAGACAAAGTCAGTCAGTGGGTCAGTTGTTAGCCGAGTAGGTCGGCACAAACTGTTTCTCGTCACATTAACTGCGGCTTTACAGCATTGACAAACGCGTTAAGATAGCCTAAGTCCCATGTGGGCTCGTGGGCTGATGCTCACCTTATATTTTAATTAACTTTCATGAAACTAGCCTAAGACACATTAAGTGTCATAATCACTATAAGACACATAATTGGCTAATAGGATAGCTCAATTAGAGTCCTCTGGCAAAATTTAAAAATTTGTAAAGTCAATTTCCTATAAGATGAGCTGCATTGGAAATAGCCAAAGCTAAGCTAATGAAAGCATTTTGTATATTGAATTAATCAATAATTTTGATATTGAATTAATCACAATTGAAGCTAACTAATTACGGAATATTTTTAAATATATTTATTAATTATATTATTATTTAATACTCTTTTATGCAATACGAATTTAAGAAAATATTGAAAGTTTTAAAAACCTCTATCAATTACAAATTTACCCCTTTGCCACGCCTCCCATGGGCCTAGTTATGCATAGTATACGTTTTTAACTGAACATTGTAGAGACGATATAATCCAAAATCCAAAAGAACACAACAGAATGACGCCTAGCAAGACGCACTTTGCACAGAGCCAACACTAAGCAGCCCAGTCTTATCGAGCGGCCTTAAGAAATTCAAGTTTATTGAGTTTACGCTCTTCGACTTTGGCTGTGCTGCCGTCCGCTACTATATACATATAATAAAGTCAATTAAGAACCTATGAGAGCTGCTGTCAAATGAGAACTAATTAAAAATAAGCATTCAGCCGATGTGACGAATAGAGAGAAAATGGAGCATTATAAATCTCTTAAAAAAGTAGATCTATCGCCTAGCACCAATTGCTGTGCCCAACAGCCAATATAGTCTTCCTACAACGCCAATGAGTATAAAAAAAATGCGAAATCTTGCAATAATTAATGTAAAATATATAAAAGAAAATGCAATAATTTTCTTTTAATGAAAATGCATAATTATTAAAAGAACTTTAAGTGATTTCGCATACAAATATATATATATATATATATATATATATATATATATATATATATATATATACGGAATCTTATTTGATATTTATGCTGTACTCACCACAACCAAGTCGCTGTCCCGTCCGGTGGCCACAGTCGCGCCTAGCCACTGATATGACTTGCGATCGATAGTTTCGCCCATGGTGTTCTTGTTGTTACCTGCAGGGGGAGGTGAGGAGAGCAATTAGAAATATTGGCGAAAACAAGCGCAAAGCCATTAAAAACGAGTGCTCTACATTTGTAAGAGTCTCTTCGCGCACTTTAACTAAAAAAGCGACGCAAAACCGAAAAACGACGGAAACCAAAAATTTGCCGAAATTAATACAGATGTCTTTTAAAGCGAAAACAAAGGCGGGCGGACACACAAGTGAATAAGAAAAGAAGAGAAAAAACAAAAGCAAACTAATTAAGTTGATCTAAACAAGGCACTTAGCAAATAACGGCATAATGGCCACTTCCGTTCATGTTGGGCAATGATTTATTACGCTTTCATTTCGTTCGGGGAGCCTCCTTCATAACACACACACGAGGGTTGTGCGGACATAGGTGAATACATACATACATATATGAGTGTGTGTGTGTGTGTGTGTGCTGATTGCAGTACTTACAATGCTGATTGACTGATGATTGAAATGAATTAGAAAGGCATGATGTGTGACAGCGGATTAGGCAAACTCTGATGAATGTATCTTTACGATGTTGCGAACAACTCGGAGCTGCTATTTCCGTTAACTATTCAAATTTAAATTAAAATAAATGAAAACTAAATTGCACATTTTACTACATGATATTTGTCCATAATACATCTGATCTTAGTATTATTTAATCAAAAATATTGAAAAGCAAAACTATTTGGTTTCGAATTTTTAAACTTTTCCAAACCAAATTGAAATTTGATTTTAAGAAGTATAAAACTGAAAAATATAGGATCATATTATATTAGATATTATATTATATAATATATATATATCTATTTATATTTAAGTGCAACGAAAAATTGCCGAAGTCGAGATAAACAACTAAACGTGCTCTAGTCGGGACTGTCCGACTAGGCACTATCCTACCCTAAGCTGCACAGAGCTGCTTTACTATGGAATATTACTTCTAAATTTTATTAATTTTCTTAGTGCTATTTTTAGAGCGTATTATTGGCATTCAAATAGGTCTGTTTGTCTCGACTAAGATAACTAATAGTGAGTAAAAGTGAGCTTAAAGCTTTTAAGTTATGTTTGAGAAAGTAAATACAGACATCGATTTTAATCGATAGCAAGGAACTAGAATGACTTATCGAAAACATTCAGTTTCTCGGAATATATATCAAATATAAAGTTAATGAGTTCATAGGAACAAATATATGGAAATGAGATCTGGATCAAGAATGCATATAAATATATTTATATATGTATATATACTCGATTCTGGGCATATAAAAAAAACTCAAATCCTGGTCAATTGAAAGGTGCACAATGAGTGATGAGAGCTAAAACATTCAGGTAATTATAAATATCGACACATTTGCATAGAGAAATATGTACATGAGTGCAGGTGAGTAATCAGCGTTGCCATGAATCAGATCGCTTCACTAGAACGTGGCGTTGACTAATGCTAATTCATCGATAATCCGTCGAAGAGTTAATGAGTTAATGAACCAACCTGCGAGCCGAATGAAGCACCTGTTGACTCCTGTTGATTGATTTTGGGGCGAGGTGTTAGCAAGCATACGATATGAGAGGAAGGAGCGAGCATTAAAACATTTGGTTAGCGTCAGCAGTCACACAATTCAGATACCTTTGCCAGGTGTTGGCAGCAGGCGTGTGACTTATGACACACTTAAGACCAGCTACAGTACAGCTTGCAAATGTTGGCCAGCAAATCAATATATGGAAGCTGAGCTCTGGACACGCACATCTACAGAGTGCTAAGCTTGCTTGCTTCGGTCTTGTGATCTCTAGTCAAATGGATGCACTTGCAGTTCGCTATACGGAAGCTTGTCTGTTCTATAAAAAGCCGCAGCAAAGCGAAACACACTCCATTTGAGTAGACTTCATCGCATTCACAGCATTGCCGTCAGCCCCATCGTCGTCGTCATCGTCGACGAAGCGAATAATTTTTATATGCGCATCCGTTGCTGTGAGTCGCCAGTGGAGGCGGAGCCTCTGGCAGGAGAGGCCGCAGCCAGTGCAGCTTGTGGGTGGCTGGCCATGGGCTGCAGCCGACAGGCCGTGCGGGGAGGACCTTGAAAATGGGCGTCTGTTTGTCTTAAAGGCCGTCTGTTTATCATTTCCGTTTGCGCTTAAGGAAGTGCCTGGACGGCGAAATGGCAAACGTCTAAAAATAATAATAAACTGCAGCCGTGCGCAATTTTTGCAGTTAATTTTCGCTGTCTTTTTTTGTTTTTGTTTTGCTTTTTATAATTTTTTTTGTTGTGGCTGCTTTGCATATTAGCAATCGCAGTTTGCATACTAAGGAAAACGCTGCGCATGCGTGTGAGCCATAAATAACTAATTGCATTTGGCGCTGTTGTCGCTGGCGCCAATACGAAAGGGAAACACATACAAAGGCACTGCAACTGGGAGACCTGAAGACTCGAAGACCCGGAGAAACGGAGACACGAAGACACGGAGACACTGGGCAAAAATTGAGGCTTGGAACATGACTGCAGCTCTGAACTGGCGCCAGATCCACAGCCAGTCCCAAGACTCCCAGATTGCTCGGTTGCTTAACGTTGACTTTTGCCATCTATTTACCTTTCGAATCGAATTGCACCAAATGACAGTCATCGTCGTTCATCGAACATTTGAATACGGCTCCAGCCTCTACCACGCGCTCCTGATACGTGGACGTGTCGAACTTGGGTGCGCCAACAACCAAACTGCAAATAAAGATAAAGATAAAGATAAAGATTAAGATAGAGATAATATTAACATTATGCAGCTCAGTCATAAATAAGAGCTTACAAATAATATTTCTTTTTTAGCTTAACAATTTTAATATATTTCAAATTAAAACCAGAAATAAACATATTTAAAATAATTTAATATTTTTAAAATATTCTCAACTTCATTTTTTAATTTTTAATTCATTCAAAGATAATCAAGAATCAGGAAGTTACATATTATTTTAAAAATAAAATTAAGATAAAGAAAGTTACTTTATGCACGCGGATTTTATATTTAATAAAACAATTAAGAATTGAAATGCATTCAAAATTTAATATATATGCGGCTTTGAGCTGCCCCATTAAGTCCATCAACTTAATCTGAAAAAATCTGAAGAATATAAAAATATAGAATATATATAGGGCTTATGCATAGCTATATATATTCTTATTATATATACTTCCTGATTTCGAATCTGTATGGCTTATGCATAGCAATACATATTCTTATATATATATATAAGAATTCGAATACAGGAAGTTACTGTTTTATCCGATGGAAACTTATATATACCATATATTACATATATACACTATACACTTACAGCACGATGTAGCCTATACGAGGGTGTATTTCAAGCTTCAAGTAACTAGCGAGCGCCTTAAACTGATATTACAATTTATAAATGAAGTTTATAAGCAAGTAAATAGTCTGCAAGACTCTAGCTTCAATAATGCCTCAAATCTATGCTTAAGAGATCAGTGTTTCCTCATTGCCACATGCCAGAGCCTATCCAACACACCTTTATACTCTACAAACTGAGAAGGCAAACAAGTAAATTGAACCCAAAGTCTCTAGTTTAAAAGACGACCAAACACAGACAAAACCAATATACTCATTTCAGTTCGTGAGCGAGCATGAAAGCTGCATAGCCAAAAACCAAATTTAATAACATAAATTAAATAAATAGTGGCACTAATTACTACGACTATGCTAGTATCATATACAGCTGTCTTCATAAAAATAGTAGTGCTGCACTCTAAAAAGCTTAAGCCAAATGAAAAGAAGTTTTTTCGATTGCACATTAAAGATAAAATGTAAAGAAAAGAGTCCCGATACTTTCTGTATGCTGCATACTGTATATGTATATATATATATAGCAAGTATACCCATGCCACATCATGTTTCTGCTTAAAATCTATCTTTAGTATAAAAAACTAATTTGTTTTGTCATATCCTATTGAACAAATATGAATTATATAACACAGCAATTCCACACTTCAGTCCTATATTATATAAACAGTTATGTGAATGATTTCTTAGACATACAAACAGTTCTAAGCCCTTGTTGACAGAGATATAGATACGCCAAATATCGAATTTCATTGTCAGTTCTTCAAATGTGCAGCAAATATAGACATATGTATATGTATGAGTGCATGAATGTATACAAACGAGTATTCATAGTTATTCGATCGGCTTGGTTATTTGCAGAATGGCATAAAGATCAAAGCAAGCTGACCTATAGCAACATTGAAGTGTCTCATTTCCAATCCATTTGCAGACTTTATTCAGTTTTCATTCACTTTGATTGAGAACTACATTATTCATGCATGCATTCATTTATTCATTCATTCATTTATTTATGGGCGCCTTAGTTCGCTCTGCTCTTATGTGTGACGCATCTGTGCGGATTTCAGTTTTAGTCAAACGTCAAATTGTTGCATATGGGCGCAACCAGGGGCGGGGCAGCAGGCATGAGGCAGGGCCCAGTAGCAGCAGCCGGGCCGTTTTTAATCAACTCTCAAGTGTTTGATTTGCCGTTGTGGCCGGCAGTTGTGCCATTGCTTATATTTATTTTCAGTTTTCAGTTTTATTATTTTCATTTTAATGAAGGCCCATTTGCTGCACCCCCCAACAGTAGCAACCAGCAGCCAGCCAGCAGCAGTCAGAGAGGCCCTTCAATGGGTTTTTGCCGCGCTTCCGCAATGAATGCTAATGACAGCTGTCAATGTGCGTGCCATGATGTACTACTCTTACTCTTACCCAATGCAAAGGGCGAGCTCCTTACCGGCGAGGGTGCACGCTGACAATGGCCAATGCGCCGTTGGACAACCACCTTTGGCCCAGGCAGCTGAAGACTGTGGCCAGCACAATTTTCTGCTACTTCCTTTTGAATTCTGCTTAATTGATATAACCACTAAGCCACTTAAACTGTTTGCTTGACGTAATGAATCTATTAAGACCTGTGGAGCCGGTCAAATGAAGTTGATCTTGGGACTTAATTCAATGTCAACACTTTTCGACTCTAGTTGAGAAATGAACTCAGAACTCAGATTAGTTATTCATTTTTCCAGTTGCCCAACGGATTTTCGAAACCTGTTTAACTTTATTTGAGCTTTAAAACATTTCATTCCATCAGTCAAGCAAAGTAGTTACACTTTAGCTGCCTTTTCACTGTACAATCTGTACACAATCTTTGGCTATAAAGACGCTGACATCATGGCGATAGGAACAGCACTTGATCATGCTTGGCGTTTGCATATAAAATGGGCATATATATAATTAATGACGACTTATGGCATAGAGTGCGGCGCCAAGAGCGAACAGGTTTAATTAAATTTCCCTCCGTTACGCTGACCCAATCTGAATTTCTGTTCATATGCCATGTATGAATGAATACCTAGCAAATTGCAAACACATTGTGTATCTAACTCCAAAATATGAATCACATTGAATGCGTCATTTGTGCGAAAGTTGGGACCTTACTTCACAATATATAGTATACTCTATGCATATGCATATGTTTATTCATTCATTATTTCGGCAGATTCGCAATTCCATTCCAGGAATGGCCGAACCAAGTGATATTATGAATAATGCAGCAGATGGTGTATTATGCAGGGTTATTGACTTCAATTTCTCCAATAAATATACAACTTCCCACGACGTTGATATTACGAGTGCTGAGTGAAGGAATCTGTTCTATGAACAGAGAAGAAACAAACTGGAACAGAGTAGTTCGATATATCAAGATATATCAACAATAAATAAGTTAGACTACAACAAATGCTAACCTATATAGAAGATGTTACGATCGTGAATAGCTCGTGGAACGTGGCTGGCGCAATTCCCGAATCAAGCAGCACGCGTCAGTATTGTCTGTGTGTGTGTGTGTGCAATGAACCAAAGCGCATACACACACACACACACAAGCTCACACTCACAGACAACTAGATGAATACACAATGGACCTTATAGAGCAGAGTACACAAAAGTAATCAAAATCAATGCGCTTCAATTAAAAATGGGCAATACAAAAAGAAAAATTTAAATAAAATGCGCGCATACAGCAGAGATAGATGCGACTAGGCTATACCCTGTAATTAATAAAGAGCTGCACATAGAGTAAAGCTAATATATCTATGAAGTACTGATCGATATCGATATCGCTTCGTATTGAGTAATCGAAGACTTCCATATCAGTTCTAAGATCTTACACAAAATACATCATACCCTTCCTTCAATGGGTACAGGGTAAGGCCCGAATAAAACGCGTCATGAATAAAAAACAATGCAGAAAGGCACAGAACAGCGAGTGAAGGCGCCAAAAAACAAAGTGAAAAACAATAAAAAACAGAACAAATTTGCTTCAATTGGTTCGGTTTTTTGGAACTTGGGCAATGTCTCAATTAAAAATGGCCAATAGCCAGAAATGGGCCGCAAGGTCGTGCATGGAAGTCGAGGCGTGAAATGCCACACAATGCATTCCACAAAACGAAACGTTTTCCGCACACATGAGAACGTAAACATCTTTAGGGGAAATTCAAGACGAGGCCATAATGGAAAATCAATTTAGCTGGAACTCCAAGGTAGCAGAGCGAGCGAGAGCATAAGAAAAGAAATTGAAAAACCTTCGAACTCTGCGCAACGCGCCTTGAATGCCAAATCGAACCATCGATCGGTGTTCGGTGCTCGTCGCGTGCAGCAGCCGCAATAAAAATTATGTTAAAAATAAACTTTATTTTGTTGTTGTTGTTGTTGTTGTTGCTGTTGCTGTTGCTGTTGTTGAAAGTATGTGCCTCCTTGACTTGTGACTTGAGCCCAACACATGCACAACATCCGTTCGGCAGGACAGCACGAGCTCAACAGTGAATACCCCTAACGCGTGTGAAGCTGCGCATGCTTCCTGCCTCTGACACGCCGCCTGCTTAGCCTTGCTGTGAATGAAGCAACAGTGTTTGCCAACTGTATGCGCACGCCGCAAGCAAAAGTGACGAGCATCAACAATGATATAGACAGATAAATTTAGCTCAAGCTATCGTCATCCAGCACGAGTCAGTGAATCAACTTGAATTCAAAACTCTGCAAATAATTTTGATTCAGCAAGCATGACTCATGCTGTACACATATAAATAACATACATCATAAACTATATCTAATTTTATATTACATACAATTTTATAATTTTATACCAAGAACTCATTTAGAGGAATCTTAGAGGCAATCACGTCGATCACGAGTTTAACGTGCGATATCAATATTCGGCTATGTCAAACATTTGCAATCGCGGACAGAACGTCTATCTGCTGGCATTTACTTTTGGCACGCACTGTGCCCGCAGCGCCAGCAGTACTAGTATCTATATAAATACATACCATCTGTGCACACACACATACATGCAGACATCACAAGAAAGGGCTACATTTAATTCACCAAAATCGCTAAGTCATTTCGAGTGTACCTCGGATCGGGTGCCCTCGGTCGAGGCATTTTACTGCAGTTTTGTTGTTCCTTCTTCGTTTTGTATTCATTTGAAATGGGAGAAACGCGCGGGCGTCTCGGCGCTAAACATGTGCGCGCCTCATTTCTCTAGCTCTCACGCTCTCTCTCGCTGGCCGACCGATAGAGATAGATGGCTGGAAAATTCCGGCTGGGAAAGAATACAAAAGTAACTGTTCACACGTGACATCGCGCTGCGCCGGCGCTCAAAGTGCGCACCCCCTCCTGCGTGTGTGTGTGTGTTTATCTTTCTGTGTGCATGCATTTTCCCAACACCTTTTTCACACATTGACACTTCCGTACAAATGAGTGGAACACAGGATACGCCATGGCCCAGTAGCTCTGCGGTATAGCCCATGGCTTAACTCTGGCACAGCCCACATCGTTTTGATCCGATCTTTATCGGCATTGCGGCCACTCGACTCTGCAGTCAAGCGGCAATCAATTAAATGGCAGAAAGATCGACAGACGGAGAGTCGGACAAACTGAGCCAGGCAGAGACTGGCGGCAACTGAGCGAGACTCGCTAATGCCAGCCAAATGCCAAAGTGTACAAAGTACAGTAAATATTTGAAATCAATTACTTTTCATTGTCTATCTGCTGCTGCTGTTGCTGCCACTGCTGCTGCTGTTTGCAATTTCATAACCACAACAAAGCGACGACCGACAGCAGCTGTCGCTTGCAATTGGGAGTCCATTTATAGGACCTCGAGGGGGAGAGCGAACAGAAGACAGCATCAATTTCATCCAAGCCGCGCCGCCCAAAAGCAATAGCTGCAATAGGCTCTTGTGCAATGGCTCTTCTTCAGATATATAACTATAACTTTTACATGCGGAAAGTGTTTGACTTTCCATGAAACTCCGATAGTTAAACAAAAAAGAGATCTCAACTTTTGTCTACAGAATCTTAACGGAAATTGTGAATTTTTGAACTATCTTCTTTATCTAATCTGTGTAATCCCACGAGAACATATTTGTGCGATAAGTCATGCAGTCAAAAACAAGATCGGAGATTAGCTTAAAGAATAGTTGTTATACTTTTCTAGTTAGCTATAACGGATCTTGTGACGCACCCTATATGCATGATGTGTAACCCAGTTGTGGCACTGCAATGCGAACGAGGCCAGGCTAATGAGGGAGCTGCATGTTGCATGCTGCATGCTGCATGCTGCATGCTGCATGCTGCTTGCTGCATGCCAGTGTATAAGGAAACCTGGGCAGCTCAACAGAGCGGCAGCCACCTGCACATGAGGCGATCCTAACGGTCGGCCGGCTGATGATGACTTATTTGGCCAATTGGGTGAAGCGGACGAGCGGACTAGCGGACAGGTGGACAGGAGGACAACCTTGTGGCAAACACTTGACCGTAAATAGCACACGCACAGCTCTAACTGTGTCAGCGACAGCCACAGATACTAAATAAAGATTCAGATACATTGCCTGCTGCTGCTCTACAACGAGTCACTGGATATTTGTGTGCGTATTAATTGCCACCGACATTGCGTCAGGGCAAACCGCATTGGCCAACGGCTTGCCATATTAACAATAACCACAACTTGTTACAGACAAAGAAACAAAAAAATAAAAAATAAGAAAAGAGAAGCAAAAAATCGACTTCTCCTGCCCCTGCGCTGCTTCTCCTTAATCTCCATCGCCCTGAAGCTGTTTACAGCCTCCGGCTTTGTTTGCGCACATTTAACACACAATTATATTGTGCAGCAGACAGCAGATGGAGTCAGGTAATTTTCAGCTTTAAGTGCACTTCAGATCGCACTGCTTGTGGATGTAGCTGGGGTGTAGCGGGTGCCGGCACAGTCACTGAGCAGCGCCCTTTGAGCATCACTCAACAAACACCTGAAGCCCTGAGCTGAGGGCAAACATAAGTGTTAATTATTAGACAAACCTAACCTATGAGCAGCTGAGGCAATGCCCAGACAGCGACAATACCCATTAGCTATTAACAAGCTGTTACAGCTCTGCCAGTGCTATGCAGATATTCGAGATAATAAAGATAAAGATAGATAATATTTGCTTTACTAGCTTAAACATTTCGTTAGCCAATTCAGTTTGTATGCTGATATTCATAGCTAGATATGCTATGCAGATGCTGATATTATTGAAGTCTTTAGGTCACAATAGGAACTTAAACGAAAACACCCTTTCAAAGTATAGTTTTGCAGGGTGTGAAAGCTGCGATGCGCTTGTCGCTTCTCTGCAAGCACACATAGCAGAAGATGGTCTTTGCTATAGTCCAATCTCTATCTGCAACTGTTTCTATATTTCTTGACTCTATCTCTGTGTGTGTGTGCATCTATATATATCAATATCTTTACATATATAGATCGTTATCTGTATTAATTTATCTGTATCTGTGTCTACCTCACGAACTCTGCCTTTATCTGTATCTGTATCTGTATCTGTATCTGTATCTGTATCTGTATCTGTATCTGTATCTGTATCTGTATCTGTATCTGTATCTGTATCTGTATCTGTATCTGTATCTGTATCTGTATCTGTATCTGTATCTGTATCTGTATCTGTATCTGTATCTGTATCTGTATCTGTATCTGTATCTGTATCTGTATCTGTATCTGTATCTGTATCTGTATCTGTATCTGTATCTGTATCTGTATCTGTATCTGTATCTGTATCTGTATCTGTATCTGTATCTGTATCTGTATCTGTATCTGTATCTGTATCTGTATCTGTATCTGTATCTGTATCTGTATCTGTATCTGTATCTGTATCTGTATCTGTATCTGTATCTGTATCTGTATCTGTATCTGCATCTGTATCTGTATCTGTATCTGTATCTGTATCTGTATCTGTATCTGTATCTGTATCTGTATCTGTATCTGTATCTGTATCTGTATCTGTATCTGTATCTGTATCTGTATCTGTATCTGTATCTGTATCTGTATCTGTATCTGTATCTGTATCTGTATCTGTATCTTCATCTCTATCTTTATATGCATTTCTGTATAGATATGTATCTGTATCTAGATCTATATATATATAAAGTATACAAATATATATATGTGTGTGTAGTTGTATCTGAATCTATACCTGTACATGGAAGCTTGGCGGCCTCCCAAGCACGCACGAAACGCGCTTTTTGTGTTCTGTCTTCATTGATGTCTGTTTATTGAATTGTAAACATTTTAACGCTGCATTTAAATAGCGCGTTGGCTGACTACTTTTTATTCTCTTATTTTTGTGTTTTTTAAATGTGTATGTGCGCATGTGTGTGTGTGTGTGTAAAATTATTGGCAAGTTTTTAGAAGCACTTTTATACAAAGTATTTAAGTCAGATATAAAATTTAAAGATTTTTGAAAAGCCAAAGAATGTGACTTTTGACAAAGTTCACAATTTATATAGACATCTATATATGAATATATTATATACATATATATAAAGTGAATACATATTCCTTTATATAATTCAGTGTTTATTCACTTCTTAGTCTCAAAGGTCAAGGCACTGCAGTTTATTTAATAAACGGATATTAAAGTCTGTCAGCCTCGTCGTTTACAATAGATTAGCCGGGACCCGATTTGCATAAAAAAGGCTGATAAGGTATGTGATTACTGTATAAATGTATTATTTGTTTATCGTTAAATTTTGAGTTGAACCAAGATTTCGACAGTTTTAAGTGAACTCAAATTAAGAGTCTGCTTATGGATATGACCCAACTTTCTCTGCTAGCATATATGCCCGTTCTGTTGTGCGCTTCATTGGGTATGGCTGAACAACTTCAGTTAATTGCAGTTTTCAACACACGTTCAATGCGATGATAACTTAGACTTTCTGCCTATCAGCCGCCTGCTGTCTCTATATTGCCTCGATCGCCCCGCCTCTCTCGCTCCCTCTCTGCCCCTCTCTGCCTTTCTTTGTGTACTGTTTATCGCTGGCTAGTAGACGAGGAAGAGCTCGCATCTTGTAGCTTCTTTCGGCTTGCCTCCGACTCTATGCATGGCTCGTATCTCTGCTCATCAGCGTCTGCTTATTGTTCTTATGCTTTGAACGTGCGAAAAGTCAAATGTTTCTGTGGAAGGCATCTTCGCATCTGAGCTGAGCTGAGCTGAGCTGAACTGTGGCCGTTTGATTAACACGCTCGGCGAAGCTGGCCGAAGCGTTCCCGTTGACGAACTTTCAAAGTTCAATAGGCTATCGGGTACATAGGAATCTGAATGTGAATGTGAATATGAATGCTCATGCGAATACATGAACTAATCGACACTGAGGGCTGGCACTTAAAACTACGAGACACGCGAATCTTTTGCCCATTTGCCATGGTTCAGCTGCATTCGGCCAATAACGTTACGGCTCAAAGCCAAAATGCTCCATTTGCAGCTTCACGTTGTAAATGCATATGTATATGGTCATGTATTTATACAGCATATATTATTTAATAGCACTTTGGAGCAAGTCGCCTATATAGTGCTATGGGACACGCTGGCGGCCATAAATTTTGATCGGGTACTGATTGAAATTAATGGCGTTTAGGATCTTCTGGTGTTGACACAAGACGCACTAAATGCAGCCAACACAATGTCCCCACTCTCGTATCTCGAATATAGTCCATTCGTATATATAGATCTGCCGAAAGAGTTTATTTATGGAACTGAAGCTGTGCCGTTGTGACACTATGAACGGGTTTGGCACATTCAACAAATTCTTTTTTCTATTTTCTATTTCGTCTATTAGCATTGAGCCTAAGTTGGGCTAGCGTACTATCAAAGATTGATAAGTTGTCTCGCTCTCAGGCAATATAAACATTATTTATTAACTATTTGTTTTTATTTCCTGTTGAATCTCATATTTATGTACTGCAAGTGCTCTGGATGACAATTGAATTGTTTTCAAATTTCTTTTAACATAAATAAATATAAACATAGAATTGTGCCCGATACGGACGGAGCTGCTTGTCAGCATATTCCGACAGCACTTCTCACTTCGTTTTTTATACCCTGCGAGAAGGCATTACAAGTTTGTCATGAAATATGTTGAGCAGCAGAGACTAAGTCTCTATTATTGGTAGAACTTTATCTATATAAATTTATCTGTATCTTTATAGCTATATATTTATGAATATATCTATATATTGATATTTATCTATACAAATATGTTTGTAGATGCATCCATATGCATATATTTGAATCTGTCTTTGCATCTTTATCTGATACTTAGTCTGCATCTGTATCTTATCGCATTGTCTGCAGCTATATATGAATCTGTCTTTGTATCTTTATATGAAGCTCTGCCAATAGTTGTATCTATGTATATGCGCATTAGTATTTGTATCTGCAGCTATATATGAATAGCTCTTAGTAAATACACCTTTAGCTGTATCTAGTATGTGCATCTGCATCTATATCTATATGTTCATTTATCTATATCTCAGTAACTTTGTTTACAATTTCCAAAAGCTTTCTTTTAGGAATCTCTAACTCTATTTATAATATTTGTATGCATCTAGTTTCCGTTCTTCTTCTGAAAATATTTTAAGAAATTTGAAGTGTATTTGAGCTGCGCTGCCCAGTGTCATTCCATCATAATCTCGGGTAGAAACAAATCCTTTTCACTTTGGGCGCTCAATAGCTGTGTCGATATCGCATTTAGTTTGAATTCGGAGTGACTTTAGAGGCTGCAGCTGCTGCTGCTGTTGCTGCCAAGTGATAAAATGTGACGCTTATCACTTGAATACGCAGATGATTGCGGCAACAGCTTCAGCTTTTCAACTGGCAATACAAAGCTAACTGCCTAAAAAGAACAATAACATATATAGTATATAAATATATATTTATATATATATATATATATGTTTATATATGTTTATACATATCTCTGTCTATGTGTGTGTGAGTGTTGTCTGTCGACAAATGCTCGCGTTGCATGCATCTATTTGTTTCTTTGGGGGCCCCTATCAGAAGTAAAAGATACTTTTCTGTTTGGCATGCCTGATTGTTTCCGGTGCGCATGCGCAGTGTGCCATTGAAATTCTGTGTGTGTATGTGTGTGTGTGTGTGTGTGTGTGTGTGTGTGCGTATGTGCGCTTAGGTATGTTGCCTAGGTATGCATATGTCACTGTCACTCTTTTTGGCTCTGTATCGGGTGTCAGAAGGTCGTTCGCTCAACTTATATAATTGCTTTTGTACGCGCTTCGATGTTCGACTAAAAACCCGAACTATGCAACTGAAGTTTTCTTTGAATTTTCAGTTGTTTTCAACAAAGTTAGCACCCCAAAAAAGAAAAGGAAAAAAGAAGCAAATTTTTACATTCTTCATAATTTGTTTGTCAATAATTTAACAGACAGTTGTCAGCCTTCTGACCTCCTTAGCAGACTCGAAACATTCTCAAATTTGCCAACTTGCAAAAGTTTCAAGCTCAAGTTTTCTTTATCGAGTATTCACTGTACTGAGAGAATGTCAATTGTTGTACTTACGAATTGTTGGCATAGTTGTTGCGTGTCTTGTGCAGCGCAATGCTGAAGCCGAACATCGAGTTGCTGACATGTCGATGTCGCACGTAGCTGGGCAGATCGATGTTGTAGGCGTTTGTTGTTGGGTGTCGGCTGCAGTGCATCATCAACATGAGGAGCAGCAGCAATGCCTGAAGGCTACTCCATCTGCTGATCATGATGTGGCGTTTTTTTCTTTCGTCCTCGTCCTCGTTGTTTTTTTTTTGTTGCTGTTGTTGTTATTGTTGGTTTTCTCTTCGCTGTCCTCAGCTTTAAGTTGCGTTTTTGTTGTTGTTTTTTGCACTTCTATTGCATTTTCGTTGATATTGTTATTGTTGAATCTGATTGTTGTTTAAACTATTCCAATAAATTGAAAATTAAACGTTGCAAATCTCACATATGGTCAATGCAAACACAAACACACACACGCACCCACATGCCAGCACACACACATACATACATAGACAAGCTTTATTTATTTTATGATCTCAAGTTGTCGCTTGTCTGCAACCTTGGCCGAAATGTCTTGAGAAAACGCTCAGCTCGGCGAAATTAAAAAGCAACCGTCAGTGGCAAGAACCGAGAGAGGCACAAACACACACACACGCACACACACAATTGTAAAAATCAAGTTTTTTGGGCAGATTTTTTGGCTGTTTTTTTGTTATTTTATGCGATCGTTCGTAATCATCAAATTCTTGTTTACTTATGTGTTTAGTTTTTGATTCCTTCATTGGAGCGCTCTTCGCTTGTCACAGCAGCAACAGTCGCTGCTGCTGCTGCTGACGTAACACACGCGGCCACGCAGTAGAACAGGTTGCCAAATTCAAATGACAAGCCGAAATTAGTCAAGTTGCAAACCAAGCTGCGCCAAATTGCAAATGCAATGAAGGCGGCGTCGGCGTCGGCGTCGACGTCGTTGCTGGTGTTGGCGTTGGCGTTGGCGTTGGCGTTGGCGTTGGCGTTTTCGCTGTAGGCAACATTTGACAAGTGGGCATCATGCACTAGCTGCACGTGTGTGTGTATGTGTGAGCATCGTAGTGACAATTCGAAGCTCATTGATGGTTGTCATTCATTGAGCGTCGCACACGCACACTCACAAACATAAATAGCAGCAACAAAAAGTTACAAATCGCATTTGTTGTAGTAAAAAAAATGAAAAATTAAATTGCGGTAAACGCGCCATATGGCCAAAGACATTCGATTGAACACACATACAAGCATACAGAGACACATACACACATGTATGTCTTATTGTACGTATATATTGGTCACATTAATATGCTGGGCCACATTTGCATGGGCGATGTTTGGTTTAACTGTTGAATCAAAGAGCGGAGCATATTATTGCAACTTTTCGCGCCTTCTCCTTTCTCTCGCTTTGGGCTGTACCGTTAAATGCCGAAAAGCGAAAACATCGCAACGGTGCAAAGTCAATAGAGACACGAACGCTTGTCTAAAAATAAATGTGACTGAGGAGCCAGCGCACAGAGAGCGTCAGAGAGTGGCAGAAGCAGAGGGAGATCGCGAGAGCGCACACGAGAAATGAGGGCCAGATGCTAATATCGATCCCAAAGATACGTTGCGTATACCCAGTAGAGAGATACTACACATGTGTGCCTGAATATATACATTTATGAATATATATGTGTGTGAGTGTGCGTGTGTGTACATATGTATATACCTAGTACATATGTATACCTAGGACTGTTATAAAAATAAGCATCTCTAGCTAAACAATTGCAGGCAAGACTACTACGGCGTGCATCCGAATTGTTGGAAATTAGATGAAGTTCCAAGACGCCAATATATAGTATATATATAAGCAAAGTAAAATACATCTATATTGTATTGTTATATTACGAAAACAAAAAAAAATGTTTGCTCATAATTAACTGTTTGAGTGTGTGTGTGTGTGTGAAGGTTAAAGCTCGAGAGCAAAATTGAACATTTTCAACTCGTTGTCAGCTTCACTCGTTGTTAGGCCTTTAGCATAATTTTGTAAATTAAGCTATTTATAATGATTTTAGGGTATTTCAAAATATGCTTCATCAACTGCTGAGTCTTAGGCCAAAGATTCCTAAGCGAGTTCTCAATTCACTTCAAGGTAGTAATATTGTATAATAGATGTGTTTTTTTTTGTGTATATGTGATTACGAATTAGTATTAGGTCATTCAACAACTGGACACACAGGGTATTTGCTAGTCGAAAAAAAAAACGTTGTTTTTAAATTCATTAACTTTTTGCTTTAGCTCATGCGTCACGTTTATATTTTTGGCACATTTTATAGTAAAAAAAAATTAGGTAAAAAAAATGTTTTTTTTTTAAGATAAAATATTATTAAATTTTGTAAAATTAAAAAAATATATATAATTGAACTCTTGGTGGAATTTTTAGACGCGCCGCGTGCTACCGTTTAAATATTAATTCAATTATTATAACTAATTTATTAATACGTTTCTCTCGTGTTTGCTTCGCTAATACGTGCGAAGCTGAATTTGAACAACGACTGCGAGCAGGCAAAAATGTTCGTATTGGCCTCAAAGAACACAAAAAAAGACAACAAAAAAACCTAAGTTAACACATGCCACAAGTGTATCTATTAGATGTGTTTCAATGTATCTGTATCTGCATCTGTAGCTGAGAGCTTTGCTGCTGTTGTTGTTTTTTTGTACCTGTGAATGTTGTTCGCTCACGCTAGTTGCTAGTGTCTTGCCCCGCTAACTGCCCCGCCTACTCACAAACACACGCGGATCGAACGGCAGGGAGAGACCAAGACCGAGAGCAATAGAGAGGAAGAGAAAGAGTAAGAGAGAGATGAGAGCAATCGACAAAAAGTTTTATTAACTGGCAGATTGGTTAGACTCTTTTGTTGTTGTTAGAGTTTTTTTTGACTGTTGTGTGGGCTGCATATGATCATATTTGTGTAAATAGACATATATATATAAACATAAATCTATATTGTTGATATTGTCTCTCTCTCTCTCTCTCTTCTATCCTCCATCTGTATGTTGAGTAGGCAGATAAAATTTGAATTTGATTTTTGTTAGCAATAGATTTGCTTCTTTAGCTTTCAGAAATGAAACAAAACAGTGTTGATGTGTCATTTTTGTATAAATTATGCACGATATATACGGAATTATATATAGAGCATAGCCTACGCCCACGCTACCACGCTAGCGGAAAAGATGCTCAGGTGGTCTAAGAAACCAGCGTCAAGATCTTAGCAGATTTTATTTATTTAATGTACAAACATATACGTAAAATATTGTATATGTTTAATTTGCTTTTGGCTTCTTGGATGACAAATCGATTTGAATTTCTAGCCCAGTTCGCAGTTAAATATTTGTATATATAACAAATATCGCGCATACGCAACGTATCCCATGCACAAATAGATTTTTGTTTAGAATAGCAATTAATACATTTGCAACAACAACGACAATAAGCGTTATTTGAATATCAATACATTCTGCATAGACGAGTGCAAGTATTTGTATATTTGCAAAGGCATTTAATATGTAGCGGGTGCAAATCGTACGAGTCGCGATCCTCAACTAAAAGTCGCGGACAGCTTTAACAGTCTTAATTGAAAAAAAAAACAACAACAATAAAAAACTTGAGAACAGCTGCTACAGCAACAAATGTAATTGATTGTGATGCGATCGTTGAGATTGTAATAAAGATGCAATGTTGTTTGTTCTTCATTATCAATTTTGCACAAACACAAAACACCAACACACACATAGATACACCAGCACAAACTCAAACAAAAATTAAAACACATAAAAACAATATACTAACAATTAAGTTGCTTTCAACTTATTCAATATTAAATTTTTCAAATATTCAAATATTCAATATTCAGGCTTTGCTCAAACGGGCGTCACAACTAGAGCCGACCATGCGCACACAACCGTCAGGTTAGGCAATACGCGACCGAATAAAAATTAAAGTTAGCGGGCAGATGACCGAATTGCCATCTAGGAGCTAGCCCGCACATTGGCATCTCTATGCGGATGGAGGGCGGCAACTCTGTTTGCTGCACTCGATAACAAATTTTGTTGTTCACCCTGTGGCGCGTATTTCTTTTTTATTTTCAATGGCATGTAAAATTTTTATTCTGTTTTAATTAATAAATTATTATTATTATAATTATTATTTATTTTTATTTTTATTATAACTTTTATGCTTATTATCATTATTATTATTTTACGGTCCGCAGTCACAAATGGAACTTGTGCTAGCAAACAAAACTATTTGAAATAGTGCATAAGCCGAACGCAGTTAAAAGCTATGTTACTGATTCTAAGAATTGCCTTAACTGATTGAGGGTCTATCAAAATCAATCGTTAAGTTTTAGTTATTTGTTATTTGTAAAACAATTTAGTTATTTACAATTTTAAAAGAATCACAATATTCGCCTATCGATAGTAAAAAACAATCGATATATAACGAAACCCTAGTGTTGGCTTGCCGCTCATCCCTAGAGGGTTCTAGAATATTTGCATTTCGATTTTAGTGGAGTTTGTTGTCCTTTGTCGAACAGGAATAAGAACTGCAGCCAATAACAAAATTAATTAGCCAGCCCTAAAAAGCTACAAATATATATATCTATATAATTTAAAATGGAATCAGAAATAAAAGAACATGGTATTGCAAAGCCCATCCGCAAGGAAATTCTAAATCCGGGCAACAAATACATCGAACTGAAGCCAGGCACCAGGGTAAGCAAAGTGAAAAAGAGGCAACAGTTGTGTGTGGCCAACAAAATCCAGGTCATAATTGGGCCAAGGCCATAACTGACAATGTACACTTACAGGTTAAATTTCACTTCCAAACTCGTCGGGCTAACGATGTACGAATCATAGACGATAGCAAGAAAATTAATAAGCCAATGGAATTAGTTCTAGGCAAAAAATTCAAATTGGAAGTTTGGGAGGTGATTGTGCAGAAAATGTCCTTAAATGAGGTGGCCAAATTTACGGTACACAAATCGGTAAGCATGCAAATATATGTTATACATTTTATTTATTATAATACTAATACTAATTTCACGTACAGCTCTGTGCTCAATATCCGTTCATTTCGAAAACTCTTCGAGATATTGGCAAAAAACCGGACGAGCGTCGACATTGCTGTGGCATGACATTACAGAACGAGGGCATGGGCTATGAGGATTTGGATGAGCTGCTGCAGAAGCCCGTCGACTTGGAGTTCACCATCGAATTGATATCGATTGAGCTGCCTGAACAATATGAGAAGGAGCGCTGGCAAATGTCCGATGACGAGAAAATGCTTGCTACGCACACGTTACGGGAGCGCGGTAATCGCCATTATAAGGCGCATAATTATGCCGAGGCGGAGATTTGCTATCGCGATGCCGTCGGCATGATCGAGCAACTGATGCTAAAGGAGAAGCCCCACGATGCCGAATGGCAGCAGTTAGCTAGCATCAAGACTCCGTTGCTGCTCAACTACGCCCAATGTCGATTGATTGCAGGCGATTATTATGCGGTGATTGAGCACTGCAACGAGGTACTCACACTTGATCCCCGTAATGTGAAGGCACTATTCCGCCGTGCCAAGGCCCATGCTGGCGCTTGGAATCCGGCGCAAGCTCGCCGTGATTTCATTGATGCCTTGGGGCTGGATGCAACACTAAAGACAACGGTCGCCCGCGAGCTGAAGGCGATTGAGGAGCAGCAGCATGAACGCAACGTTCAGGATCGCATCCATATGCAAAAGCTCTTCTAGAATATAAGTTGCGCTAACGTACTGCTCATGCTCCTTGTTTATTGGAGCAACTATGCGCAGCGTTAACAGTTAGCCAATAATGCTTTTCTCTTCTGGCAGAGTAGCTATGTCTACACATTGGCCTTGTACTGCTCCAAGGGTTTTGTACTGCTCTGCCTTCTTTTCAATCAACTCCTGTGCTGCTGGATCATATACAAGACGCTGTTCGTGGCCCTATGGAGACGGCATCGCCGAAATGGACGAGCGCGACTGCGGGCAAATGCACGAAAGAGACGTCAATAATGAGGTCAAATTCAAAATCCACTCTCTCTTTCTCCTCTGTCTCTGTCTCTGTCTGTCTCTATCTCTTTCCGTGTTGAACCATTAATGGCATTTAGACTAGACTTAAGCATTTCGAACTTTCATGTGAAACGGTTTCCGGAAAGCCATTAATACGCCATTAATCACCAAATATTGAAAGAAATGTATATGTTGTATGTAAATGTGTATTTAGGAATATTATAAGTATGGCCTCAACTCGAAAGCCACAAAATTGTAACTGTAGCGTTAAAGCAAAACATGCTCGTCTGTATTATATGTATGTGTGTTATATCTAGTTCTATGTAGGCTTATTATCTTTAGCTAATTGTTTGCATGTGCAATAAATTTATGTCTAATTGTTGTCAACGCCTCTGTTTTCGTTAGCTTAATTACTTAAGTAATTAGAACTACTTAGCTATTTGGGCGTAACTGTAATCGGATGTTGTTCAAATATTACTCTTAAGGCAGTTGTGTTAATTGCAATTTGTTTTATTTTCCTTCTTTTACAGAGTTCTTACTAGAGTTAAGCAAAGTTACTTTTAAGTCTTCTGAAATGTTTGTTGTAGGAGAAATTGTTAGATTATCAGTTACTATAAGAGCTTATATTCTCAGAAACGAAGCAATTTCAATTGAATATTGTTAAATTTAGATTCTATTAAATGAATAAATGAAAATCATTTATTCACTGTTATTTAGCATTTAGTAAGGAAAATTGTATTTAATTTCTGAGATCGTCTGGCAATTGATTAATTGAATTTGTTCATAATACATTTCTAAAGGATATGTGGATAAAACACATCAATTGCTTTTCCTTGATTACATATGTAAGACATTGTTATATCTTTTGTTTATTATTTACACAGTTTGATTTCAGTTCGAAATGGAACAGACTATGTCTCCAGCTAACGTACGAGATCGCGCTGAGTGTTAAACAACAACAAATCTGAATAACCCTTATAAACAAATTTAACATGCACAATTATTTATACCGTAAATGTTTAAACTTTAAAGTTAATATACACAATAAATACATAGAATAGAGTTACGAGTTAGACTAATAACAAATAACGAAGTATCTTTGGAAGCGAAACTGGAATGGGGGCAGTTGCAGTTGAAGCATTTAGAGACGCCACAAGCGACTGCTGTTGCCACCGGCAGCGCCTTCGGCCTCGCCGCGCAGCTTGTTGTCGTCTGTACGCCAGACGAACGGCTCCAGGCGATCATCGTCGTCCAGGAAATTATTAATTGCTTCCAGGCTGGCAATATTCTCATGCAACAGCGAATTGCAGCGGCTCAACTGCTGCGAGACGCTGCGTATTTTGGCAAAATGTTCCGCATACGAGGCGTACGTCTTCTGCATGTCGACGAAGCTAGCGAAGAGCGTTGTTATTGAATTGCTAACCACCTTTGTGCGCTCCACAAGATGATTCTGTTCGTTGGCCACATGGCTGGCGCACAAATTCAAGTGCGTTTGCATTCGACTGCATATATTAAGCAGATGCTGCGAATTCAAACGCTCCAGAATTTCTGTATCTCGCGTATATGTCGCCGAGCTGATCGACTCTCGCAGCACGGGTAAGAACTGAGGTATGTTACGCAGACGCAGCAAATCTGGATCAATATCGTCATTAATGTCCCGTGTGCCCGGCTTCACAATCACGATGTTGTGACTGGAAGCCGTCGACTGCGGTCGCTTTGGCTTAATGGTTGTGGTAATGCTACCAGGATGTGATTTGCGTGCAGCGGCCCGACTGGCGCTGCTCTGTTGCAGCATGTGGGCAGGCCTGTTGCGTATTTTGGGTGAGTCCCCGATGGGCCTATCTGTATAAGAAACATACGGCAGATCCGAGCACACGCTCAACGGCGGCGAAGGCGGTCGACTCAGCTCGGAACTTGTAGGCGAGGCAGTGTCCGAAATGATTTGCTTGCTGGCAATCACAATGCTAGCTGGTCCATTGCTAGCTCCATGCGGTAACGCTTGCTGTTGCTGCTGCTGTTGCTGCTGCCTCTGATGTCCGGCAGCACCTCTACGTTTGTTTGCTGCTGCCGCTGCAGCCGCTGTCAGTGCCATGGCGCTGCCATCACTCATTCGAACTGCGGAGCCACTGTTAGACGATTGACCCATGCTACTGACCGTAGCTGCATCACGTCTCTCGAAGATCTCATGGCCATCAGCCTCGGCGCGCTGTTGCGAGTGCTCCGCACCCATTGCGCTTCAGCTGTATGTTCTATATATTGATTTTATTTCCGAAGCGATATTGCTATCCGTGATGCAGGCACAGCGTAATCTGTGTTTCCTCAATTGCGTCTATGCAATTTTATAAAACCCTTTCGCTCTCGTTTGCAAATTTAAAAACAGCTCTCTTGTGCAGCAATTTGTTTTTCTTTTTGTTTTTTTTTTTGTCTTTCTTTTTTCGTTTAAGTTATTCATATAGAAAATATCGATATTCCAAACTCGATGATTATTTCGATATATCGAGAAATTTCAGTTTCAATAGATTTGCTTTGAATTGCCGTTTGAATTTGCTAAACTTTTTTCGCTTTCATGGCGGCCTTTACATTTTGTAAGCGCCGAAAAGTGTGTACGATTTTGTAAATAATAAATGATGCATTTATTGGCAAAGTTAGTTTTTTAGTTTTGATATACATATTATTGCATTAAACTGGTTCATATAAAAAATCATTGACTTCCACCAAACTCAGTGCAGGCAAATAAACATAGCTACAAACAAGCAAATGCACTATAAAATAAATAAATATAAATATAAATACAATAGCTGATGCCATGAACAAAAAAAAAACTGTTTCAAACCATATATGATTCTTGCTAGGAATACATATTTATAATGTTCATGTGTCATAAAGGTCAAATAATTAATAGAATAATAATACAAATAAATTTTTAAAAATCAGCTTACAGTGAAAATCTTGCCGATTTAATTCAGCATTCCAGCTCAGCGCGCTTAATAATTTGGTGATGGGAATGCTACATATTTATTGTTGTTGAGTAACGATTCGTTGAAATCGATAAATATAGTGATGAGAATAGTCCCGCGAGGAAAAATCCTTCTGTTTGAAAGCAACTGCAGACCGAGTAAGTACGAGAAGTCAAGAGAGAAAAAGTTTGCAATTTGTGTTTGAAGTTTTCAAGTTAAGATATTCCTCTAAAAAACTTGTCAATATATTTGTGCAGCACACTATAAAGACAAGTATGTACACCAATTATTGCATTTCCTTTTAATTAGCAAATAAATATCTTGAAACGAACCTCTAAAACTTAACCTCAAATATGTAGCTGAAATTTCAAGAAGATTCAAGTCAAATTTATTGATTGTCATGCATGCACAGTACCAAATCCCATTATCTTCCACTCCACAACAAGCAAAAGGAGTCAATCTCTTGCAATTGCATGCCCTCCAATGGCTATATGCGCATGCCCAGAAAAACATGGCGAATATGCAAAATATGCCAGCGGCCCATTGCTGTCAGCAGCCACCGCCTATTAATTATGTTCAGCCAAATCTGAGCTATTTGCAGCAGCAGAATGGCGGCGGTGGCCAGCAACAGCCATATTATAACCATTTTAGTCAGCAGGGGGGCGACGGCATCAAACAGCTTTACAATCATGCGCAGAGCGCCAGTCAAAATAATGTCCCGTATAACTTTGGGCAATCGCAGCCGCAGTCCCAGCCACAGCCGCAGCAGCAGCAACAACAGCAGCATCCGCCGCAACATTGCATGGGGTTTGTGCCTTCGCAGCAGCCGTTTGGCGTTAACCAGGGTCAACATCCATTTTACCCGTACGGTCAGGGACCATATTATGGCTATTTGGCCAATGCGCCAAACATGGCTTATATGCCGTCGGTGCAGCAGCAACCGTTTTGTTCTGGGTCGTCGGGACTTAACTTTATGCCTCCGGCCTGTGGGCAAGTAAATCAATCGGATCAGCAGGCGAATTTAAATTCGAATTTGAATTCGATACCCTCGGGCAGTTGCTCGATGCCCTCAAAGCAAGCCAATAGAAAGCATATCTTTGTGAACGGGGCACTTTATAATGCCGAATTGGTCGATCCTCCAATGGATAAATTTCGTGCTGCCGGAGAATCTGAAGCCTCTTTCATGCCCAATAATCCGTCTGAGGAGGAGGACCCCGAAGAAGATACCTACAATCCGATGGCTGGTGTAAGTGTTTAATTAATAATTGACTTGATTATTTCGCACATCCATATTCCTCAGATCTTGCCATCGATCTATGGCATACGCTTCTATAATCCAAACTATGGGCCAGAGGGTGCCATTCCGCCACGTTTCTCTAAGAAGAAGAAATACAATCGAAATGCCAATGTGAACACTTGGCAGCCATCGAAGTCATCCGACGTATTCGGTCAGGGCATGTCGCGCTATCAGGACTCGTGCCCACTGTACCCACTGCACCACTTGGCAGCTGCCGCTAGCTATGGCCACAACGAAAATGCCATCGCTGCTGCCCACAACAATCGAAACCAACCGGAGCCGGAGCAGCAGCTGGCAGATGCCGCTAGCGCAGCTGCTCAAAACTTTATGGGCTCCATGTCGCCGAACTCGAAGGCAAAACGTCGACAAGGACGCAATCGTCCACGCGGCTACATCCAATCGTTCGGCATAGTTGCGCCCATCAAGCACAACAATAACATGGACAAGAGCAATGTAGTCGCTGCCAAAAATGACTTCTCCATGCTCGACAAAAAGTCACCAATTAAACAGTGGGACAACTTTGATCCAACCAAACTCAACGGCAATCTCGATTGGCCTTTGCTGATGGATGGCAACAAGTCGAGCGGCAACAACAACAGCAAAACCCAAACTAAACGTAACTTATTTACAAAACAATCAAATGATAATTACTTCATTTGATCTGAGCCTTCATTATCTGAGAGTTACGGAAAATAATGTAATGCTCTTTGCACTTCAAATAAGTAGTTTTAAATTAACTAATATTAAATCTGATACAAATAAAAAGTATAATTCCTATTTTAGATAAAATGTTTAACTTACGCTCAGGCAGCGCCTTTCTATGCGATTTTCAAATAACCTAAAATTAAAGAGAATTGTGAGAGACGAAAGAGATTTGATGTGTTGTGTCCGAATCTGAATCTGAAACTATAAAATCCGGTTTGTTGATATCTTTAAAGAAAACGGAGAGCACGTCAGAGCCATTCAGAAATCTTCGGTCTGTTTAAAGATTCCATGTATTTTTATAATTTACTGTACACTTCAATAAGTCTAGTTCTTCCACTAAAGCTGCAGAAAGATCGAGAGGTTTTTACAGTGGACGCCTTTCTCTGCGATTTTCATTGCGTAAACTATGAAATGCCCATTCATTCTAGTTTAGAAAATATGCTCGTTTATTTATGAACTCTTATAGGTTAAAATTTGTTTTGTTTTTGTATTCCATGTTGCATGTTGTTGTTGTTGTTGTTGTCTGATGGTTTAGATCTCGTGGCGCTGGCCGTGGTATGAGATCTGTTTCTGGGCGGGGGCATGCTTGCCGAAGGGGCTCTTCTCGTTAACCTCCAAAATGTAATCGCCCTTCAGATCGTAATCAACTTCAATGCCCATGTATGCGCGCTTGCCGAAGCCATCGTTCTGCTTGTACTGCTTCAGCGAGTTGGCTGCGACAGCTGGGAAGTTGTGCTCCTTGCCGGGACAAACGGATTCGGCAAAGTAGCGGGTAGCGCGCATAACAGCTTCGATGACATTCTCTGAGCCGGGTGCACCCTGGTTGGGTCCATTGGGATAGAAGTCAACATCGCCGCAACGCATGGGCGTGCCCATGGCCAGGCTGGAGGTGTGGATGACATCAATGAAATCGGCATCGCCACGGGACAAGCCAACAAGGTATTCGCGACGCTTGGACAGAAGCTTGGCGGGGTCCAGACCAGTGATGCGACGCAGCTTGTGGCCAGTATGGCCAGTGAACTCCTGACCAGCAGCTCCAGCAACATGAGCGCTAATACCCTGTCCGATCAAATGAATTATCTCCTGTGGCACACCCTTGTTGGTCAGTTCGATCAGTGTGTGGGCAACCATAGCACCGGTGGCGGTCACATCGAGCATGGCGTAGCGCTTGAAGTTGGTCAAAGTGGATCCCACGTCGATGATCTGGCAAATAGAATGGAATGTGATTATGAACAAGAATTTATTAAATTATATTATATTGTTGATCGACTTACGATCAAATTGCCGCTTGTGGTTTTGGCATTCTTCCACTCATCGGATGTTTCTTCGCTGGAGGTGGATTCATATTCGTTGTTCTTCTGATGCTGACCATTTTGGGCGATTTTCTGCTGCTCCTGCAGATTGTAGCGCTGCAGATAAGCCTGTTCCAGCTTGCGCATGCTTTTCTTAATGGTGGGCGTGGTCTGGGGCAGGCCGGTCAACACAATGGTGACCTCATCCTCGCCGAAGCCGGGCTGAGCAAAGGCCTTCTCAACATAGTTGTTCAGTTTAGCATCCAAACGATCGCCATTGGACTTGATGATCCTCACTGGAATGTTGCTGGCGCTGGGCACAAAGTTGGGCGTCAGTTCGTTTTCGATTTGGCCAATATGATCTAGATGGTTGTCAGCAACGCATTAGCTCTGTTTTACAACATGTACACTTCATCTACACTTACAGATCTTCTCCAGCAGTTGGGCGCCCTTTTGCAGTGGCATGTTCTCCAAGCGCTCAAAGGATATATCGTTCAAGGATGGCAAGTTTTCCAGCTCATTGGCGCTCAGCCATTTGGTGGGCTTCAGCTCGTCCTTGGAGGCACAAGCAACCACAACCAGGCATGCCAGCAGGCACAGTCTCAGGCTCATAATGTACGGCGATTCGGGCTAACACAGAGATGAAAGGTGTCCAAACGTTGATCGGCGTTTGATAATTGCTGTCCATCAACGTTTGCTTTTTATAGCTGTAGACGCTTATACAGCGCTTACGACGCAGGAAGTTGCCACCGTTGTCATTTTTCGTTGTGATTTTCCATTTTTGCTGATCTTGGCAAGCGTGTGTGCCGCAAACCTCTCACCTAGACTAGAAAAACTGTTTAAGTGTGCAAGCATACAACAACATCAAGAAGCGATTTCTTATCGCAGTTCCCTTGGAAACCCATATTTAGGTTTTTGAACCCGACTGATTACGATCTGCCACTGATTACAAATTACAGCGCCGCATCCTGCAACATAGTTGCGCCGTTTGACATTCATTCAAATGAAAAAGAGGTGACCATATATCGGTTGACTAGTCAATCGATATCTAACGGGCTTGTTATCGTTGCCAATGTCGAAATTGCCGATAAAAGAAATCGCTTGAATTTTAACATTTGGCTGAAATGTTGTAAATTAATATTATACACCCTTGTCTTACACAATATAGTATATTTTATTCATAAAAAGCGCTAGCGTTTATATATGTATACATAAATATAATAATATAAGTATTCGACTGCTCGACAAACTTCGGCTGCTTCGCAGAGCTAAGCAAAAAACTTATCATGTTTCAACTTTTTGTTGCATATTTATATATATATAGCTTAAATTGTGTAACTTATGAAAATAAAGTATAAGCAATTTAAGCATATATGCATATAGTAACAGGAAATGCAAATATTGATGAAATATTGCTAGTTCATGCACAATAATAATTTCTCTACATAGCGGTTGGGAATTGTGAACCATTTCAAGTTGTATATTATATAAATGTATTGATTTATTATTTGTATCTAAATTATTTGTAATAGCAATTTACAGAACGCGTTTGCTTATGTTTGTGTAGCCAATACCCACGCAGGTCAGGAGCACCTTTTGCGCACCACGTACATCATCCTCATCGTCGTCGTCCGCATCGGGATTCTCCAGCTTAAATGTAACTGAGAAGAAGTCACGCAGATGCTGTAAAAAGTGCACCGTATATGTAGAGAGTGGGCCTGAAATACGAGCGGACACTGGTTATTGAGTACAAGGTATTAAAGTTACTGTGATTGATTTACCTGTTAAGAATTTGGAAACGTGCTTCTGTCCGAGAGCCATGTAGAGAGCAGCCAGCCATTGGTAGGCAGCATCACAGCAGCCACCGCGATAGATTTCATCTAGCAGACGCATGGCCACATCTCGTCCTAAGTCTTCTGGTATAGATGGCGTATCCTGCAGATCAAATCAAATGGCATTAAATTGAACGTGGAAATGCAAACTGTAGGTACTTACTGACTCTTCCCTGGTGTTGGAGATGCAATCGGCAGCGAAGCAAACACCGTCTGTTGTCTCGGCCAGCAAGCAGATGCCAAAGCCGGGTGAGTTGCCTGATATTTTTCCACGATTTTGATCTGTATAGATATAAACATCGGGTAGAAACTTGAGCATGCATCCCTTGGCCGACTCCACGGTACGATTGGCCATCGCCGGTGACACCTTACAGGCGTAGACAGTGCCACGAACACGCTTGACCATGCCCTGCTCCTGGAATTGTATGGCGCGAAGACTCTTGCGCACGGGACAGCTGAAGTATACCTCGCCGCCACCAAGTGGGGCAACACCACGGCGCACAACGCGCAGCTCCAGACCCTCATCAACCAGTAGGAAACGCTTCAACAATGACAGGGCAGCCCCTTTGATATGATCTACCGACGGTGAATCTTTGCTGTTTGTCACGCCACGTAGTGTGCACTGCAGCGGGAACTTGCAGAATGGACCTAGTGCAATCAGTGCATCCAAAAAGTAGCCGATGCCACGCTGCACGCAGCAATCGTGCTGCAGGGGACCGCCATGCAGAAGACCGGGACTGAACATGACACTGGTGCCAGCTGGATTCAATTCAATTTTGGTGCCATTCGTCAGCTTGTCTAGCAAGCGTATCAAACTGATCTCGTATTCACGTAAACCGGGTGCTTGCTCATCATCAACGCGAATTTGTGTAATTTTTACTGGCTTGCCGCTAAGACAGGACAACACAAGACGCTGCTTTAGAAAATTGCTGCCGCGATATATTAGACAATTGCCTTCTTGTGATATAGGCGGCATGTTTGTAAATTATATTTATATACACAAAATAAAGAAAATCAAACAGAATCTGACTTCAGCGCTCGCACGTGCATCGAAATTGTAAACAATAGAGCTGGCAGTGGCTCGATAATAATCACTATCGATAGCACAAGTGCACACTAAAACTAACGACCACTTCAAACCTGCAAATAAACAACCGCTAACAGAGTCCTGACACCTGTAAAACTAAAAATGTTCCTACCTACGACATCGAGCCTATTGTGAGAGACAAAAGAGTAATTCGTGAATAATAATAAGCGTCGACAGTATCGTGACAAAGAATTTAATTAATTTATTTATTATATAATACACATTTGACCAAATGACTTTTAGTATGTTTTTAAATTCGTAGTTTTATGGAAGTTATGTTCGTCCTTATAAAGTGTACTTTCGAGCACTTATTACTTGGAGTCCGGTATCACTAAAAACAATGTGACCAGCCCTCGCGTACATATATAACTAATTTTTTAGTATTTTTGTTGAAGCTGACAAGAATAATCTGTTTACCTTCGATATCAACATTCAGTCACACTGTATAACAGATGTTATTCTCAGTGGAATTGTTGTCGTGTTCGCTTCGCTACGGATATTTAAAGTCTTATACCCCAAGCACCCTTCTAACTTAAAAAACTGAATTTTGCTATAACTTCAGTAAAGTTGATATACAAATTTTTTAATACGATAATAAAGAACAATAATTGAATTGCTAAGGAAAATCTAATTGGAACCCGTTCTGCTGCGTAGTAATCGAGCCCATCCATACATACTCACGTATGTGTGTATAAGTGCATTGCACGTTTTAAGTTCTTAGCTGTGAGGGTGTCGGAGGCATTTTGCTATATTCTGCTATTTACGCCGTCGCTTCGGTGATCAATATTTTTTGCAAGTTACTAACATTAAAAGTGAATGGTTGAAAGAAATAAACAAATATAAACATAAAAAGTATTTTCCAATTGCATTTTGTGTGCATTCTATTGCGAGCAAACCCACGCGTCGCAGAGAAAACACAGAACTACATATACGCACAGACACAAGCACTCACACATTAAAAGTCACCGACATACAGACGATTTCCAACGCCAAAAGCAAGTTGCCAAACAAACAAAAACAAAACAGGCTCCAGCAATTGCAGCGCGCCAACATCGCCGTCGACGTCGCTGCATTAAGCCCAACGTCGACGTTGTTATTGTTGTTGTCGCCGCGACTGTGAGGCCGCAAACGGACGAGAGAACAAAAGGCAATCAAAAAGTACACACGCTTAGGTAAGTAAGAATTAAGGCCTATGTGGATATGTGGAGTTATATGTATAAAGATTTTATACATAATTATATATATATTTATTATTATATCATTTTAAGCAAACAAATAAACCAAAACCGGCTTTTACCGGCAATTACCGTAAAGCGAAAACGAAAATGAACTCATAATAAAAGCAAATACTTGCACTCTCTAGCTATACACACATATATATATATATATATATATATATATATATATATATATATATATATATATATATATATATATATATATATATATATATATATAGTAAATACATGTTATATGTATACATATAACTGTAAATGTGCTGTATACATAGTAACTAAATTTCCAGTCAATGCAATATATTTAAATTTAGATTTCGAATTTGAAGAGTTTCGAGATTTGAATGTTGTATATGGCGTACGTGATAAATTCGGCCGGCATTCACACACACAGTTTAACAGCTTCACATATGGGGTGGAGAGGGCGGCCCGAGAATACAAACATGCGCGCCAACTTGTTTGTCTTCCTCTTCTTATGCTTGTATTCGACAAACTTCCAGCTCATTCCATTTCCATGCGCGTTTCGTTGGCGTTGCCACTGTTGCAAATTTCCTTTTGTAAGTTGTTTATGCTGTTACTGTATGCAAATGTAAAATCATAAATACATACATCTACAAACCTAGAAGTTACATAATGCGAAACGGGTAATATTATGGGGTCACCACATAAGTTCTTTAAAATAAAAATTGTTATTTACCCTAAGATTAATATGAATAAACATAAATATATATATATATCTATTATTATTATGAGAAAACATAAGGTAAACAAATGCAATCAATGTGAGACTAATATTTATAGCCGTTACTCTGTTCGCGCAGCATGCATGCATATATACGTTATTTATGCTGTGCTCTTGTGCTGCTGTTTTGCTTCTGCAGCCGTCGTCTTCAATTTTTTGCGACGCAATTTCGGCAAAGCGTCGTTTTATGCTCTCAGAGAATTTCGAAAACAATTACAACCACGCACGAAAACAACAATATGTATATTATATATAAAAGTATATGTACATGTACGCATTTATTTATTTTAAAAACATTGCCAAAAGTTGGAATTGAGCATTCCTACTGCACTGCAATGGTGGTGGTTCTTTATTTTTGGGTGTGGAGAGGACAACAAGTGCGAAACAGAAGCAAGAACAACAACGCAATGCGGCAATAACATAGAAAGTTTGTAAGAGGGGCACAATTTTCAAGGTTAAACCGGGCAAAACAAACATAAAACCGGTTACAGCATACAAAGCCATGCGTATGTGTGTGGTTATATAGCATCGAATGGAAGAGAAGGAACATGCGACGCAATAACAGAGTGTTTATGCATATGTACACAGATATATGTATGTATATAACATTTATGTTAATATATATACATATTTATACTGCCTATTTGCAAGCTTACAAAAAGCAATAACACAATAAAAAGAAACGGTGCTGTTCTCTTCGTATATGTACACATGTATGTATTTACATTTCTGTGTTAGTACCCATATCCGATACTCTGTACATAGTCAAGACCGGCGCATATCGATAAATGTGTATGTCAACTTCGTTTAAAGTTCACCCAATAGAGAGCAAGTGAGATGGCAATAATGTTAGCCAATTGTGAGGGTTGCAAAGTTAACGGCGACATGCATGCTGTATTAGTGACCTTGAAATTGTCCAGACAGCTAGAGAGAGTTTCATATGCGTATCTCGCATATCGATATCCATGTACATATGTATATATTTACATATGCATATACTTGTATGTATGTATATGTATGTACGAGATGATGAACAGTCTGTACGATGCGCTTTTAAGAATTAAAATATATCAATGCCCACCTACACATGAACTTATAATTACAAATACAACCATTACATACAGAAATGGATTTACTTACATACATTTATAAACATAAATCCATACATATGTATGTATGTATTTGCCTCGTATTATATGTTGCGTTATAAACATATTTCTTTTGATAGTCTAGTGGCACTTGCAAACGAATGTAACAACAAAAAGGAGCAAAACAAAAACAAATATCTATGTACATATGTATATGCGAATATTGTTTATTTATAGTTTTTAAGCGGCGCGTCTCGATGGCCACCGTATCGCTATTGCTATCTTGTTCTAGTCTAGTCAGTCTGTTGTACTTATGAAAAAAGAAGCAAATTAACTTACAAACATTTGTCTTTGTGTGTGTGGGGCTATCTTTTTATGTGTTGATGATCACACAAATGTACGTAGGTTAGTAAGTATTTATGGCTATATGGCGCAGGACTGGGAGACATTTTATATGTGTTGTCTACTTAGGGAACTGCTTTTTATGAATAATGTACACATGGCTGAATGTGGATTATATGGTTCCAGCTCTCATAGTAAACAATTACAGTAAATTCATACATATATCTAACCAGAAAGGAAAAGAACTTAGTTGGCATCCACTAATATTTCACTCTTGATATTATTTTACTTTTTTATTACAGGATCCTATCAAATCAAGAGCAAGCAAACACAACAAGGAGCACAAGGAAAGTGTAGCACCTGGTCACACAGTACAACTAACAAAAAGTCGAAGATAGCGAGAGGGAGAGAGACAGCGGGAGAGAGGACGATACATATATATATATATATATATATATATATATATATATATATATATATATATATATATATATATACATATATATACATATATATATATGTATATATACATAAAAAATTAAAAATATAACGATTCCACAAGAGATACGGTGAGAAGAAACTGTGTTTCTTACTCTAACTGTTGTTGTTGGGCATTCCAAGAAGAAACAGCAGCGAAGAGGGATCGAGAGAGAGAGAGAGAGTGATTGTCCGTGTAAGTCGAAGAAGGATTAAAGTACAAGGGAGCTAAGAAGTGCGATCTGAAAAAAAGTATGGAGCTGGAGTCGAATCTCAATAAGAAAGCAAACGGCGATGTCGGGAACAATGAAGGCTCCGATTCAAAGGAAAGCTCGGTGGAACGCGAATTGAATGGCGAGATTGAAGCGGTAGAGCTGAACGGTGGCTCCTCTAATGGCCACAATCATTGCGGGCACATAAAGAAGCCTCTGCCTGTAGGTGATGGTCATGACGGCCGCATCAAACGAAAGGCCAAACGCCTCATCCAAAGACAGAACAGCGGCAGTGGCAGCGGTACCGGTAGTGGCAGCGGCAGCGGCAGCGGCAGCGGCAGCGGCACATCTGCTACATTGATAACCAATGGCGTCGCTGCTTCTGGTGGCGGTGCTGCTCCAAGCACCGCCAATTCCACGGTCTCATCGCTGGCCAATGGCATGTTGCCAGCCGGCACGGGCTATGTGGTGCCGCATCGTCGTTGGAAGAATAGTCGAAGATCCCGCAATCTGACACGTGGTCGCGGCCTACCCAAAAAAGGCGGCGCAGGCGGCAAAGGTGTTTGGGGATTGCCCGGCTCTGAAGCGCTGGCCGAGGTGTATGAAGATGAGAATGATCCCAACTATGACAGTGAGTGCAACGATCGAAATGTGGAGCTGCGCGAGGTCATTACCGAAATCACGCCCGAAGAATTCTTCAAGCTTGCCGAGCCGATTGTTCTCGAATACTATGAGCATGGGGATACGCACGAGGTGGCGGTCAGTTTTGACGAGATATTGCAGAGTCCGTTGCGCGAGTACATCACCAGTATCCTTGTCGAGATTGCAATGGATCATAAGGACTCGCAGCGGGAGATGACTTCGGTGTTGATCTCAGATCTCTATGGTCGCGTCATCACCGGCAAGGACATCGAGAAGGGCTTCAATATGCTGCTAGCCAATTTGCCCGATCTCATACTGGACACACCCGAGGCGCCAGTCATGCTTGGCAATTTTATGGCTAGGGCCATAGCCGATGATTGCATGCCGCCCAAGTTTGTCAGTCGACCTGAGGAGCACCAGCAGGTGAACGAACATGCCGAGCAGGCGCTGCGCCGTGCCGACGCGCTGCTCCACAAGCAGGTGTGGGCCCACCTGGACAACGTTTGGGGCATGGGCGGTCCCCTGCGACCCGTGAAGACCATCACGAAACAGATGACCCTGCTGCTCAAGGAGTATCTATCCTCCCGAGATATGGCCGAGGCGCAACGCTGTCTGCGCGCCCTGGAAGTGCCTCACTATCATCATGAGCTCGTCTATGAGGCCATTGTTATGACACTCGAATCCTTGAGCCAGACCACCGAAGAGGCCATGTGCGAGCTGCTCAAATCGCTCGATCTAACGTGTCTGGTTTTGCCAGCTGGCATGGAGCAGGTTAGTAAAACGTTCCATATCTTTCTCTACCCAATACTATGGCAATCTTATACAACTAGAGCAATCAAAAAAAAAATCAAAACAAAAATTAAATTTAGAATCTAATCTATTCTATTCAGCAAAATAAAAAATAGACGTACATCGTTGAGCGGTGACCTCTTTGGAAAAATACCAAATAATGAAATTAAAAATATATACTATAGTATAAATAGATATAACAGAAAAACGTAGCTAACTAAAAATATATATGTACTGGGTTGACAGTGGGGTGAAATATTTTTAAAATTAAAAAAACAGTGATATTTTCAAATATATAGCAAATATCCATCAAAAAGGACAGCGGCTTAACAGCAAGGCGCAGCCATCTTAATGCATAAGCAATTTATTTAGTGCTGCCAGATTACTCAATTTACACACAGGCAATTTCCTGTGAATGTTTGAATGAAAAGCATCAGATCATATATAGAAATAAGCTAGAATAGACTAGACTGTGTCTAGTATTACAATGGAAAATAAACTTTCCCTGCTACCTGATATGAACATGCTTATGTATATAATATAGATATAGCTACATATGTATGCACTTATGTCAATGTTTACATTTGTTTGATTGGTTTTGATTGCAGGGCTTCATGCGCGTCTATGATGACATGGCGGATATCGTGCTGGACGTGCCATTGGCGTATATAATACTCGATCGATTTGTAGAACGCTGCAATCGTGCCGGCTTCCTAACCGACAAGATTATCAACAATGTGCCATCGCGGTAAGTGTAGTAACACCCTCCCACGCCCCCTTTTAAGCTGGTATATACTGCAAATAAGTATGATCGGCATGCCAATATATTTTATTTGTGTGTGTGTGTGCTAATAAGCAAGGCCCACTGTTCAGGCCCACCTGTAAGACAAAATAATCAACAACTACGTTTAGCAGCCGTCAAGCCAATAACGCAAAAAGAACAAAAAATAAAAGAGAAGACCAAAAACAAAAACAATTTACTTTACGTAATCTTGTCAGTCAGAGGCGGCTCCCCCGTCAAGAATATATAGCCCATTATTTTGTCTTGCTGTTTTTATTATTGTTCTTTGCTTTGTACATACAAAAAACACATGTATTCATACAAATATACCTATATACATATGCATGTATATGTAGAATGCGCATACATATGTATACATATATATGTGTATGTAGACACCACATCAACTTGTTTTTGATTTTTTTTTGCCGGCATTTTGCGGCTCCCCTTCTTGACTTGTTTATTATTTTGTGTCGCCCGTCGCGTCGTTCTTAGCTGTTGTTTTTCTTCTCTTTTTGCTTTGGCTCATTTTCTCAATTTTATATGCTTCGGTTGACCATGTATATGTGTCTCTCTCTCTTTCTCTCTGTGTGTTGGTGTGTGCACACACATGTCTGTGTGTGTTTGTTTATGATATTTCTATTGCGCAGTTTGATTTTTGCGGCAAGGCGACGTTGGCTCTGTCGTCGTCAGCGTCTACGTTAGGTTGGGGCAGTCGTTGGCGTTGTTTGAGGGGCCGGTTTATCAGCGCCGGTTAGTTATTATTTCAGTGTATATAAACATACATATATATTTATTATTTCTACATACAAATATCAGTTTTATATCTTTATAAAATGTGTTTATTTTTTTTTAGATTTTAATGGACTGTATGTTAAGAAAATGCTTTTTAATTGACCTTTTGCTATTACTTTACATACATTTATATCTATTCATAATTTCTGCACATTTTGTAACTTATATATATATATATTATATATATATATTTATTCGAATTTAAATATTTTCTAATCTAAATACTTCGCAATATGCATATACGATCATACATACATATATACAAATATGATCACAGCAATAGGGTAAATAATAGTCGGGTTGCTAAGAAGAAATATAAGTAGCTTTTATTTATTATTGACTTCTAAGATTGTTGATTCCGTTGTTAGTTTACCACGCCACCTGCACTATTTATTTTACTTGGGTGACTCGTTTTCAATTTATTTATAATTTTTCAACCAAACATTTGTGTGCATGTGGTTAGATGGGTACGTGTCTGTGAGTGATTGTGTTTATATTGATAATACATATCGATTGCGTAGCGCTGGGCGCACCTACATATATTAGAGCACAACAAAGTTGGCATTGATATTACAAGTAGTTGTTATAGTTGCTGTGATTGTTATTTCTAGGGTGGTGGCTCTGGTGGTGGCTGTGTTGGTGTGTTTGTTGGTGGTGCAACAACCTGCATGTGGCTCAAGATCGTGAGTGCCATGGAGAAGGTAAAAATGGCGACTACAACTGCTACTGCCTTGGCTATAGATGTAGTCGTTGCCATTGCAGTTGCAGTTGCTGCTGTTATCGACCTGCTCCGCCACACCCACAAAACAAAAGCAGCAGCAACAACAACAATAACAGGCTGGCTGACAGTTGTTGTTGCTGTGAGCTTAGCTCACGTCGTTGCAGTTGTAACTGCATTTTGCATTCGCCTTGGCTGCGGCTGTTGCTCTTTGGCACTTAACATAGCCACAATGAACAAAAAAATCACCAACTACTACGACAGAAGCATTTACTTTGCAGACACACACACCAACATGTACACACTCAAACGCCGCTGCGACAACGTGTCCCTCAATACCCTATAAATGAAAAGCAATAAGGTGTATGCCGTGCTCAATACGCTTTCGATTGTTTTTAAAAAGATTGTGTATTTATAAAAAGATTGTGTATTTATACAAGTATATGCAGAGTATTAGACAGTCAGGCACAAAACTCTTAATTTTTCATTTGTTATCTCTTCTATGTGTCCCACTATCGTTCGCTTGAGCTAACAATCATTCGCTGCCTATACTCTCCACAGTTGATCGCCCAGTCTCCAAATTGCGTTTATATGCGCACATTCATGTGTACATCAGTATGAGTTGGAATAGAGCTTTGAAGTTGATGTAGGTTAAAATTTGATACTGGCCTGTTCGGCGCTTCAGATAAACCAGCGAAACTAGTTTCTAGTCGTATTACACTCTTCTCACCTCACCGCTCCATCTCGCCCACACACACTTACTCAAGTTAGTCGTAACACAGCTGTTTTGTCGCTGCAGTTTTCCGTTCAGAGAGGAGTAAAAAGGGTCAACGGTTGAATAAACTCTGCTGCAAATTCGTTCGAGTAAAGCGTCAAGAATTCGCTTTGGGGCTTTTTAGGACATTTTTTGTTGTTTTTGTAGTTTGATCTCACTAGCGAAATTCGCTAAATGTATTTTCGTAGCGCAGTTCTGGTATTTTTTTGTAATTGTGGCATTGCATAATGCGTAATGTGTGTTGCTTTCATGGCATTGCACTGAATATGTTATGCACAAGTGTGCTTAAAAATCAAAAATTACAGAATTAAAGTGCAGTATAACACTATTTTCTAACCAATTAGAAATATAAACTATATCATTTGGTTATAATTTACTGAAAATGGTTAAATGAGGAAAAAGAAAGAGTCCACATAGAATATACATAGATATCTATGTACGTATGTATTCATGTATGTATGTTAATCTGGACTTTATGTACTATATTTTTAGTTTGCTTCAGGTCTGAAATTGCTACCTTTTAGTATTAGTATAAGTATATTTCTAGTTATTTCGATGTATTTATCAATTTCATTTTTCTGTTTACAGTGGACGCAAACGTTTCGTCTCTGAAGGCGACGGCGGACACGTTAAGCCGGCAACTTTGCCCATGCACGACTAAAAAGCAAGGATCGAGTGGCTTCAATTTGGAGCAGTGGCAGCATTAGCAGCAGCAGCAAAAAATAAAAACTAAAATGAAATAAATACAACAAAAACAAACAACAGAACAACAATATCACAAAACGAAACACCGTTAAACGCGAGCAACAACAACAGCTAAACACACAAAACTTAAGAGAAGAGACAGGAAGAAAAAGGTAGAGAGGGAGAGAGAAAGTATACAAAGCAAAAGTTGTTTCTTTTGTTGTTGTTGCACATGGAATAATAAAATGAGGACATAAAATACAAGTAGAAAAAAGTAACTACAAATAACAATCAATCGGAAATTGATCTCCGTTTAAACTATATGAGTAATATATACATTTACATACACAAATATATAAACATAAAATTATTTTAAAATATTTGTAAAATAACAGCAACAAAAAGAAAATGGAAACAACGACAACAACGGAAACAGCAATAAACAAAAATACAAACCCATACACACACACAGATACACATACAAACAAACTTACACACACTCCTATAGACAGACACAAATACTTTCAAAGAGCGCGAGGGCAGGAGAGAGTTAGCAAGAGCGCGCGCGAAAAAAAGCTGATGAGAGCAATTTTTGTCGTTGCCGCAGCTGCACAGCTGCAGGCTGCAGGCTGCAGTAGTAAATGGAACTGCAAACATATTTACTTATACGAAACTGTTATACACTCACAATCACAATAACACTCACACAAACAAACAATCACAAACTTAAACACAGACACAGAAACACCGTTACTATTACTAGACATTTAACTCACAACTAAAAATTACTATGATATACAACTAAGTTTAAGAGAAATCCATGCAAGCAAAAAGGAATAGTTACAGATTATATTACGATTATTGTGTTATGTTTAAGTTTTCATGCGAAGGAAAGAAAGAATGAAATGCAAAAAAAACAAACAAACAAACAAACAAATGCATAATTCACATATATACATATTTATGTTCGGCACCCCTATACCACATAACAAAAAACTAAAACTATAATAAAATCAGGCACACCGATTTAAATTCCACATTCGTTTAAAATCTTTTAACTTTGATTGTATTACAAAATTTGCGGTTCGTTTATATTTTGATTGTATTTTACACAACATTAACACACACACACCCAAACCATTTTTACCATTGGAGCAATAATAAAAATTGCAAGAGCAGTTTCTTACTTTTAAGTATAAAAAACAAAAACAAAAATATTATGTCTTGTTGTGAGAAGACTCCTCGCCCCTACAAATTATCAAGTTATTATCATTATAAATATATACGAACTACACAATTTTTTTTCTATATGTAATGCTCGCATACACCTTGAATAAATACATATATATATTTTATGCACATTTTTAAAAAAACAAAAGGCTTCTATTATTTTCTTGCTTTTATTTGTATAACAGTTCGAGAGTATTTGGAAAGGCTTAAACTAAATTGTTCTTTGTTTTCTTTTGTATAAATGTAAGGACATTATGCCCTGCCTGAAAATTCAAAATTCCGATTTTTTTTTTTTACTTTTTAAGCGCTTCGAACGCAACTGTACTTTGCAGAAATTGTCGTGTGAGAGAGCAACTTGCACATACGCATATTATAGGATATTACTATACATATACACACATATATATATATATATATATATCTATATATATATATAAATATTATATTATTATATATATTATATACAACTATTGTGTTACAAATACATACAAAATAATAATAAAAAGAGAACATAAATATATTAAATTTTCAGTTTTGAGTTTTTGCTTAAGTCAGAAAACAAAATAGTATGATAAATCTGCAGCTGGCTAGGCGGTATCTGGCGGTTCCAGCTTCACCTCGCATCAGGGTCGCCCCATACCAACCGTTGAGGGCAGCATCACTGAGCTAATGGAAGCAGCTGAGCTGGCCAGCGAGCCGTGCAACTGGACATGCTTGCGATAATTGGTAAAGTGCTCGAGATACTGTTTGACCGTGTCCATTGGCTCGTAGATGTCGTTCTGCTTGGCATGCAGCTGCTGCTGGCCCATGGCGTTCATGATGGTCTGTGTGGTGAAGTAGGTGGGATACTCTTTGGCCACGCTGATACCAAGGAAGCCTTGAAGCATTTCGCGTATCATTTCCCAGCAATATGAAAGCGTCACGCACGGCCTGTACTCAATCTCAATTAGTATGCCTTTGAAGTGCTCCATCATGGTAACAGAGCCCAGCTTGATGACAAAATCGCCGTACTCAAAGCGGGCTCCGCGCGATTCAATTTTCGTCTGTTTCTTCGACGTGAATATGGAAGTCATTTTCAGCATTAGCAAATCGAAAATGTTATCGGCCACAATGGCCACTTGCTTGCCAGTGCCATTGTCAATTATGGAGAATGTGGAAGCCGGATACTCAGAGTTGTGCAGCACATGGACTGCTCGAGCCGGTGTTCCGTGCTGTGGTGTTGAGATAAACGTTTCGCAATCAACCAGAAATTGGCCGGCATGTGATGCGCCCAGGGAGAGTAAGCGCTTGCCCAGATGGTCCATGATGTGGGCCCCCGATTTGCCCTCAGGCAGTGGATATGGTTGCAACACGGTTACGCCCATGCTAAATCAATTTATCGCCTTCTTTTTGTTTATTTTTCTATAAGCAAGAAATCGAGCAATAAACTGTATAAGTGTGACCAAAAGTTGTACGGAGTTAAAAACTCGAATATACAAAATACTGAATGCTTTTCTAGTGCATATGTTATTATTTCCATCCCTTAAAATTTGTTTGTGTTCTAACATACTGGCAACGCTCCCTTTTTATTTGAATACTTTCAAAAATTAAATAATTAAAGTAATATCAAAAGGAATCAAAATAAATACATCTTACATAATTTATTTTAAACCAATATATGTTTCAGTTAATTTTTGCTCGTTCGTTTTCAAACTCGTACCTTTACATCTTCCACCAACTTGTTGGTCACTGATTTAACGATACTATCGATTGTACCACTACTTATTCTGCGTATCGGTGTGCGATGGTTTAGCCACAGTGGTCGCTCTCCGTGGAGCAAACTGCGTCGTTTGTTTATGATAATAATAAATTAGTATCATCTTAATAACTCACACGCGCAGATCGGCAGTGTGTTTGGCATCGAATAACCTATATCCATATCCGTATCCATCATAACCGTGAATATGCCGATGTAAAATGAACGCATTGCGCAATATTTTTACCTCGCGTACCCTCAACTATCTACGCCAGAATGGACAAAACGCGATCCTCAATGCCACACAACAACAAGGACCAGTGCCACTGTCCGATGCCGATGCGGACAAAGCGCTGAATGACGTCCAACGATCGACGCTATCCATACCGCGCTCCATACTCGACGCCTGTCGTTTTACGGCCAAACCGTTCGAGATTACAGGTAGTGTAGCTGGAGCCAAGCCAAAGGGTTCATTATCGCCGACCACGTTGAAACGCTTCCGGCGCATGCAGCGACGCATGGAGATCGTGTACCTTTGCAAGTTGTGCAATACACGCAATACTAAGACCATCAGCGAGGAGGCCTACAATAGTGGCGTAGTCATACTACAGTGCGATGGTTGTGCCGTCGATCATTTGATAAAGGACAATCTGGGTCTGTTCTCCAATAGAGATGGCAGCAGCAGCGGCAGCATGAATATCGATGAGGTCCTATCGAATCGGCAGGAGCGAGTGCGCATCATCAAAGTGAATGAGCATGGTGAACTGATCTAGTTCTATGTCTAGTCAGGACAGCGATGCAGTGTCGTCGTGTCGTCAACGCTTGGAAGCAGAAGAAGAAGAAAAAGAACCGATGAACCAACTTAAGCCTCAATTTTTGACTTGTTTTGTTTTGTTATATACATTATGAGAGCCGACGGCTAAATATAATTTGTTATCGCGGGTCAAACCAGCCATGAGTAACTCAATTTGAAGAAATATCAAAAAATGTCTTTCATTTACTGCAATCGTAGCTATTCGTGTGGCTCAGACGATCAACAATCGATCGACTCAAACTACCCACGGACTGATTAATGTGTTTACCAGAATTTCAAATTTCATTGGTATATAAATATACTTTCACACACAGTCACACATAGGCAGACATAGATACAAAATGAGCACGCGCCCGTCGCATTGCTGTTTATAGTAGTCTCTAGGCGCTAGCATATAGTATATGCGATTTTACGTAGTTGACTTCATATCTGAATAGAGGTGAGCAAAAGTTATTTTTCTAATATAGCAGAAACGCAACATGACACAACTAGAAAGGTCGAAAGTTCGAAATTGGAAAGAAATAGAAATTATCTAACCGTTTTATCTTTCGTGATCTCCCAAATCGTATGTGTTAATTCGTTATTCTCGGTGTTAAGTTCGTGCCAGTCACGCGCTCATCTCTAATCTAATCCCATATGCAAAAAGAACGAGTCATCGTGCGTCTGCGCCAAAGAGGCCTGACGAGGTTTCGTTTAAATTCTACCTGGCAGCTGCTGCTAATTGTAACATTGCAAAAACAAATCCAAAGTCCGCTAATGTACGAATTTGTTAATTGTTTGACTTTATTAGCAGACGCTAATTATTAATGCGAATTTAGATCTTGAATGAAGTCGAAAGCAAGATAGTAAGGCTAAGGAGAAGTAGAGGTTATAAACATTTCTCACTTTTTGCGGTTATTTTTCAAGAGCGACTACTGTAGTAGCGGTATTTAAACTTTTTTTTATCAGTCTATCTTGTGCAAGCATCGACGTCTGACATAATTGAATCACTGTCCTACACGCCTGATATGCTTATCGCATTCCCCGATTTTGCAGATAGAAAGGCGTGCTTCAAAGCTAATGGGTCTGCTTTGCCGTTAATTATACTCCAACACATCCCACAATAATCAATAGTTACTGATAAAGAGATCGCTTTCGGCATAATTTAGGGATCTATTGATTGGGAGCGTCTGAGAAAGAAAACGAAAGACTGAGAGATAAAAACTTGGGAAAGCCATAAATCTTACTTCATGAGAAGTGCGTAGAAGGGCTGTATAAAGTGAGTGTACGTAAAATAAAATTAGATTGAAGAAGATGGATAGAGTGAAAGTAAAGGACAGAGAAAAAAGGGTGAGTGCGACGGTGTGTGTGAGAGAGAGAGACAGTGAGAGAGAGAGAGACAGATAAGAAGAGTAAAGGAGACATTCAAGGAGAGAGAGAGACATACATAGAGAATGAAAGACATACAGAGAGAGTACGAAGAGCTGTAAGATTTTTTTGAATCCCTGAGAGCTGATAGGATAGGATCATAACACAACTTAATGCATTTTAATTGCCAAGAATATCAAAGACAATTTCATTCTAAAACTTGTTTCTCAATTGCAGCGACGCCGACTGTTTCAGATACTAAAAAATTATTTCCAAAAGGCAATTGTGCTTAAAAATCATGTTTTTGATGATGACGTAATGGGGATACTCTACTTTCAGAAGGCTTAAAACCTTTGGTAAATGGGGTTAACATGTTTTCGAATTAGCCAAGACACATTTCGTTTTTATGAAATGATAATAGTAAATCAAATTATATGTATTTATAGTTTTTTATTGAAATTTCCATGTGGTAGAACTTGGCGTCAATAATCTCTGTGTGCGCCCTAATGTTATGTTTGTTGTTTTCGTTTGTATTGCAATTGTTGTTTGTCTTTGCTTATCAATTAATATACATAAATATGCTAGTAGTTAGGTATATATGTATTTGTATTTGTATTTGTATTTGTTTTGTATTTGTATTGTTTATAGTTTTTAATAGCTTAAGGAAGCGCACTTTGTTACGGCCTCTGAAACGAATTCTGGATTAATTCGTGTACAAATCTCTCTCTTACAGCTGCTGTTAACTATTTCACAAGTTTTGTTATAGAAAACACAAACATGTTTGTTTTTGTTTTTAATTGATATACGCAAGTGCTGCTTATCACCTGCGTTTGTTAAATCTTAAAACATATGAGTAAGCCAATTAATATTAAAATACTTAAACTAGTAGCGGCTGCTGCTGTTGCTACATTTACATATTTTTGCTTGTTGCTGTCAATTGTGCTAAATGAACTTACATATGATGAATTTCTTGTTGTTGTCTTATAAAAGTACATAATATATATCTATTTATATATTTTTAATGTTAATATGTATCTTTGAATGTGTGTGTATGCATTTGTTATGTGTAAGGATATATATGTGTGTTGTTATTGCAGTTTTTGAATTGATCGTTGTCATTGGCGGATGCAATCGACTGCAGTCGTATATCGATAACAGCAACATCGAGGCATCTGCGGCAAGCAGTTCATAAATGCACATCTCAAACTATATACAATAACGATAATGAACTAGGCTGAATGTATGTAAATAGATAGATGCGCTGCATGTGTGCGTGCGTGATGCTTTGTTTCCTCTCATAGATCAGAAAAGGAAATCCCTGAACAGAGATGAAGCAGCCTAGGGTTGCACGCCATAAATAAAATGATAAATGACAAATGACAAATGATGTGGTTTTATAGATAGGTACAGAAACATTTTGGCTGGTAAACAATTTCATGTTTATAATGTATATAGCTGCTTTAAAAATTAAATCTATATTTATATATGTCTGTGTATATAATGTGCAAATATATGATTTTAGAAGCTACGGCTGGCCGTAGTTGGGGCTCATCATCATCATTTCTTACTTTTGCTTTTACATTTATATATGTAAGCGTATGTATATAATTATGTGTATGTAAATGTATTTTTCAGATTCAGTCGTTTATGTTTGTTAACTAAAACTAGTTTGATGTATGTATTGTTATTATTATCATTACAATTATGTTAATGCAATAGTGCTGAGCTTAGTAACTGTTATTGTTATTGTTGCTGTTGTTGCTTCTTCCTTTTTTTTTTTAATTTTTTTTTGTTAAATTGTTGCTTTATTTAAATGGCCCTGCACTTGCGCAACTGCAGTTTATTTATATATATATTTCTCTCTTTTATGTTCTCGCACGCGCGTTTTAAATAAATATAGATTATATACTTAGTTGTACATAGAATACTTTAAGAAATACTTGTTTTTTGTGTTTTTTGTTGTTTTTTTTTTTGACACTTATTAATCATTTAACTAGTGTGGAATGTGTTTGCCTCGTTGCCTCGTCGAAGATCTTAAGTCACCTTTATTCGCATTTTGGTGGAAACGTCTTTAAATTAATTTAAATAAATAAATAAATATATATATATATTTATTTATTTATTTATACATATTTATATATATATGTAAAAAACTAAAAATGTAGAATTGCATTGAATTTCTTAATATTTCCACCAAAATGAGCATTTCAGCTGCCGTGCGAGCAAGACGGCAGATATCTAAATATATATATATATATATATATATGTCTATGTATATATAGTTTATGTCTTATGTCTTAGATATATTAAAGTTCTTGGCTTAGTTGCGGACAATTTGTAAATACTTGTTTAGTTTTAAGTACAATTGTGAACAGCGCATCGTTAAGAGAAAGCGCACAAAAATTTCTTAAAAAAAAAAAAAACAAAAAAAAAAGATTCTAAAAATTAACTGAAATAATAAAATTATTAATAGTAATCGCTTTTCTACAATAATAAAATAAATTTAAAATTTGTAAATACAATAATCAGAAAAAAGGCTTTTAAAATAGCTGCCGGACATTGGCATTGGAGGACATTGCAATAATTTAAACATAATGTGTATGTAGGTATGTGTGTGTGTGTGTGGGTGTTTGTTTGATTTGAGGCAAAACTCATATCAGGATAACCGCTTGGGTTTGGAACGGATCGCTCACAGCGTGGTGCGGCTGGAACGACCGCCAACGGCGCCGGTGGTGCCATTGGGACGATTGTGACGTCGCTTGTGCAGGTAGAGGCCAGCAGCCTGGGCGAATGCCGAGCCGCATATCTGGCAGACGTAGCGCTTTACTTTATCGTGGATCTGCTTATGGTTCTGCAGATTCTTGGTGGACTTAAAGATCTTGCCGCAGATATCGCACTTGAACTCCTCGTTGCTATAGTGCTGTTTCAGATGATCAAACAGACTGTGGCGGGACACAAAAGATTTGCTACACTGCGGATAGTCGCACTTGTAGCAGCGCTCGCGCTCATCCTGATGCACAATGCGATGCGCATTCAGATGGCCCGGCGAGGCGAAGGTGCGATGGCATACCTCACAGCCGAACGGCTTGGGTCCGTCCGGCGGAAACATATCCTCCTCTTCGCCGGCACCAACAATAGTTGTTCCATCGCCGGTGGCACCGTCCACATCCCCGCTAGCGCTGTCCAGTATGCTGTGATTCAGAGCCAAAGTTGGCAGGAAGAGCTCATCATTGTGGCGACGCAAATGCTCGTCGAAGTTGGACTTCTCTCGAAAGCTGGCCGTGCACAGTTCACAGTTATATTTGACCTCATGCCCAGCGCCCAAATGCAATTGCTTGTGATTCTCGAATTCATCCGCATTGTTGAACTGTATGTTGCACACGTTGCAATAGTAGCTGCCGCCCAGGCTTGGCTGGTGGCTGAGCATGTGGAGATCCAGTTCGCGTAACGTTTGGACTATTTCGCCGCAATGCTGGCACTTGAATGGCGGTATATCATCGTCCATGAAGCTCATCTGATCATAGTATATATAGTTAGGTATAAATTTACGCCCCATTCGCTCCGCATTCAAACGTTCATTCTTCTGCTTGGAATAGTCGAAGCGCAACTGCGAGATTCGCTTTGATATCTGTATGGTGGTCACATCAATTAACTGCTGCAGTTCCATGGCCATCTGTTGCAGCCCCTCGCCCCGGCGCTCCTTGCTCCGATAGTCCGGATCGAAGCGATTGTAAAAGCACTGATAACGCTTCACCATCACCAACAGCTTCGCCGTCGACGTATCATTCCAAATGGCCGAGAAGCGACGTCGATATGATGTTTCCTGTGAACGGAGATACAATTAGTTATATAATTATCCTAAAAATCACAACTCTCGAAAATATATAGTTACAAAAGTATTTAAATTTCAGCCAGAACTGCAAAATATAAGATCAGTTATAAGTTTATCCATAGGTAAACGGATAAATGGGAAAATATTCATATTTTATGTACTTTTCTTTTGAGAAAGTTTAAAAAAATATTTGTAAATTTATACAAACTATCTTGATTGATTACTGATTTATCTATTATATTATATAGTACATTTATCTATTATATGAAACTATTAGAAACAAGTCTCAAATTGGTTGATAACAGCAGTTCAACAATATTTGTTTATCTTGATTCGGCAAAAATAAATATAAAATGAATCATATTTCTTTATAAAAATGATTTGTATCCATACAAAAAAGTCTGTGGCTAAGACTGCACTGAATAATAAATAACAATCTTGTATAGGTCTTACTGGTCCGAAGAAGTGTGAAAGACTAGATTTTGAACTTTGATCAGGTATATTTTGCATATATTCTTTATAGTGTTTACATATGTGTAATCGATACGTGACATCCAATGATTGGCGAGTTAGGAAGCCCGAAATATTTGCCTTATGTGCACTATAACTGAGATTTAGTATAGTTGGGTGTAAAATTGTTTGATTAAAGTTGGCTTTGTTTATGCTTTTATCATAAGCCTATATTCGATATCAGTTCTCAGTATCGAAGCCGTGGAGCATTAAGTTGCATACATATTTATATAAATATAATGTGTGGACTCACCTTGACAACGGCATCGGACATTTTCGAGTTGTAGCTATAGACCTCGTTGAGGAAGTGGAGTTCCTTGAAGTACCACAGTGTGCTGATGTTTGTCTTTTCGAGAGCCATGCGATTGCATTCGCGCTTGTACACGGTTCGCAAGTTGTCCCATTTGCGCGTGATGGCATCCTTGGCCAAGGAGATATTGAAACGGTTCTTAAACTCTAGCACAATCCAGTCCAGGAAACGTGCACGCTTCACACGATCCCGAAACTGAGCGTGACTGTGATCCCAAAGGAATGGATTGCGCTTGTAAGAGTGTATCAGGAATTGGATCATCTTGCGGTCCTTGATGTGCATGGTCAACTCACGATCGCGCTGCAATTGATCACATGTAGAACATAAGATAGGAGAACCGTACAGAGCCTGAGCTACGGTGAACTTACGCCAATTAAAGATTCCTCAACCATTTCATCATAGCTAAGGAAATCAGATTCGCCAGCAAGCGGATTGGTGCCCTGCGCGTTGTAACTGCTGCTGCTATAGTCTTGATACTCGCCGGAATTGTCGTCCACATAGCTTTGCTCGCCATCGCCTTCGCCATACTCATCCATGGACTCATCACCCTCGACTGGCAGGGGCTCCCTCTTAACACTTATCCTGGAGACCCTATGCCGGGCCGCATATGGTGGCGGTCCCCTCAGCTTTATGCGAGGTCTAGCGCTGGCTGTGGGCACATCGTTTTCGGGCAGTATAGCTTCACTCTCATCGTCGACATCGTCATTGTCATTGTCATCGGGCACTGCTAGGTTGTTAGCGTCATCCTCTTCCTCCTCGTCAATGTCATCGGCGTCGTCGTCGTTACTGCTGTCGAGCTCTTGCAGCTCCTGTTTGATAACCATTTGGGGCTCCAACAGGGCAGTGTCTGCATCAGTCAAGTCTTCGATCTCATCAAATTGGTGCATGCCATTGTTGGCATAGTCATGCGGCACTTCCTCATCATCGACATCGGCTACGCCCAGCGACATGGGCTGGCCTATCGGATAGGACATGCTGGTGCCAGTGGCGGAGCCAGCGCTTTCCATCGTGCGCTGCGCATCCTCCATGTGCACTGTTTGCATGTGGCCAATGAATGCATCGAAATAGAGAAACTTTTCGCTACAGAAAATGCAACACAATGCGAACGACTGGAAGTCCTCGGTGGCCGTCACAACGCCACAATCCTTTGTGCATTGACGAAAAATTTCCTCATCATTTTTACGTGGATATGCCAACACACTCATCGTGCCCCACACGAGTTCGTTTATTCCACCTTGATCTGTTTATTTTCTAGCTTTTTGGCGTCCCGTTGCACGCTGGATATGTGAGAGCACTGCACTGATTTGATTTTTATGTTAATTCCTTTCAACAAAAAAAAAAATTGTCGCCGAATTAGTTTCGTTTAGAGATGCGTGCTATGTATTGGTTTGTATATCGTTATCGGTATCGGAGCCTTATTATTATGCCAGCCAAATGGTTTAACAAACATTTAAACCTATGTATATATATATATATATATGTTTGTGGTTTTAGATTTGTTTATGATATGACAGAATGTAGCAGGTCAAATACATCAGATCCATAAACTCGCCATTTAAATTACTTAACAAAAGCAAATAACGCGCAAAACATTTTTATTCTCCACACAGAACACATTTTAAAGTTTTAATATATAATGTTATTACAGAATTTTCGGACAACTAGAAAAGCAAACATGTTTTTATTTAGTGCTGTCCACTTGCTAATTTTGGATGCTGAAGGACAGCAATGACCGGACTGCACTGCCATTGATATCGATAGCTAACATCTTAAAATATGATGTATATATATAACACTATAAATAAATCTGACAGCTTGAAAGAAAAATCGATTAAGAGGATTATTTTTATTTATTATTATTATATTCAATATAATATGGTCACAAAAATAAAAATTCGATCGCATTATGTGTAAGCAGCATACTATCCTATTGATATCATATCGATAGTGTGACAATACTCGATTTTGCGTAGCAGCTATCGGCACCGATACCACAATCTACTGCCTGGTGATTCTTCTTTAACAACTGGTCCGGCGTGTTTGTTGCATTTGCATTTAATTCTTTCAATTTAATATTTGTTGGTAATTGAAATACAGAAATGGCTTCCATCAGCTTGTTGAACCCAAAGGCTGAATTTGCGCGTGCCGCGCAAGCTCTGGCCATTAACATTAGCGCTGCTAAAGGTCTGCAGGATGTGATGCGGACCAATTTAGGACCAAAAGGCACAGTTAAAATGTGAGTACATTCACTTAAGTTTGCATTTAAATCGTAACTAATAAACATGCTTAAGGCTCATAGCTTTGCACAATCGCAGCATAATAATTAACAAACTTTTTCTGGCATCTGTGCTGCCGCTTCGCAATTGAGGTTAAAATCGTTCTTGTTGCTTCCGAATAGCGGCATGCGTCATCGAGCGACTGAGATAGCAATATTCAGTTTAGCCTACAAATTCAAGAATTAAAACCTACTTGCTATTGCTTGAGTGAATTTGTTAAATTAAACCCATGCTTAAACACTTGGTTTGTTAAATGTTCAATGTGAATTTGCTTTCTGCGCTATTGCTTATTGAAGCTCACACAGTCATTGTCATTGTCATACCTCACGCGCTCACACTCACACATGCACGAATACACATACGAACTCCCGCAAACATATGGAGTCATATTTTGTTTGGATTCTCGAACATTCGCGCAAGGGCGATAGATAAACGTCGATAAATCGATTATATTTATTCTTATCAGAGTCCTGATATTTTAAATTTGCCGGTAAATGGCAATGCATATAAGGAGGCATGTCCAAACCATAGATTGATCAGTATGACCAGGTGAACTTTAACAAAGTATAGATAGATTTATTTACTGTTTTTTATTGAAAATTTCTTTCAGGTTGGTCTCCGGCGCTGGTGACATCAAGATCACTAAAGATGGTAACGTTCTGCTGCATGATATGCAAATCCAGCACCCAACCGCATCGATGATTGCACGTGCCAGTACAGCGCAGGATGATTCCACAGGCGATGGCACCACCACCACGGTTATGCTAATTGGAGAGTTGCTAAAGCAGGCGGACATTTATTTGTCGGAGGGCTTGCATCCACGCATCATGGCGGAGGGCTTTGAGAAGGCACGCGACAAGGCACTGGAAGTGCTGGACAAAGTCAAGGTGCCAGTCGATATCAACAAAAAGAACCTGATGGAAATTGCCAATACCAGTTTGAAGACCAAGGTGCATCCGCAACTTGCAGATCTTCTGACGGAGGTTTGCGTTGATGCTGTGCTGACAATTTCTAACGATAAGAAGCAACCCATAGATCTGCATATGGTCGAACTGATGGAGATGCAACATAAGACCGATACGGACACACAGCTGGTGCGTGGCTTGGTCATGGACCATGGCGCACGTCATCCCGATATGCCCAAGCGACTGGAGAACGCCTACATTCTAACTGCCAACGTTTCATTGGAATATGAGAAGGCTGAAGTGAACTCTGGTTTCTTCTACAAGACGGCTACAGAGCGTGAGGCATTTGTACGTGCCGAGCGTGAATTTATTGATCAACGCGTGAAGAAGGTAATCGAGCTTAAACGTGCCGTGTGCGATGGCACCGACAAGACTTTTGTCCTCATCAATCAAAAGGGCATTGATCCCATCTCGCTGGACGCTCTGGCTAAGGAAGGCATTCTAGCTCTGCGTCGTGCTAAGCGTCGCAACATGGAGCGTCTGGCTCTTGCTTGCGGTGGCACTGCCATGAATTCTTTCGACGATCTGCAAGAAGAAAATCTGGGATATGCCGGCTCTGTGTACGAGCATGTTCTCGGTGAGAACAAGTACACGTTTGTGGAGGACTGCAAGAATCCGTTGTCTGTTACAATTTTGATCAAGGGACCCAATAAGCACACAATCACTCAAATCAAGGATGCCATTCGGGACGGTCTGCGTGCCATCAACAATACCATTGGCGATAAGGCATTGGTACCAGGCGCAGGCGCTTTCGAAGTACGAGCCTACAACGAGCTAGTTCAGTATAAGGAAACTGTAAAGGGCAAAGCCCGTCTGGCCGTGCAGGCCTTTGCTGATGCCCTGCTGGTCATACCTAAGACGCTGGCTGTCAACAGCGGTTACGATGCACAGGACACCATTGTGAAGCTGACGGTCGAGGACAGGCTGAGCCCGGAACTAGTCGGTCTTGATCTGTCGACTGGCGAACCCATGAAACCCACTGATCTTGGCGTTTATGATAATTACATTGTCAAAAAGCAGATCCTCAACTCCTGCTCCATTATTGCCAGCAATTTATTGCTCGTCGACGAGGTGATGCGTGCGGGCATGACCAGCCTCAAGGGCTAGTTCCTGATTAGCTTGTGTCACATCTCTGAGTTTCATCTAATATTAACCAGGCTAATTTAAACTACACCCACAAAAAACAAACTTATAAACATACGCACCCGCAACAACGACAACTAAAACTTGTATAAGGATGATTTGTCACTATGAGCGAATCATTATCGCTGATTCGTTTACTTATCCAACTGCTGGCGCTTCTACAAGAGTCAAATGCTAAAAAATATCTTAACTTCATCAAGTATTTCTCTTTTTTTTATATCACTAATGTTTACTTAATACGAACCATTGGTTTAAAAAATATATTAAAACTCATTTCAAGAAGATTTTGACTGGTTTCTTATTTGAATTGAAATGGGGATTGAATGGAATGCGATAAATCTTATTGGATGTTGTAAATCGAATACGTATCAGAGTATATACTCTTATGGCAGAGAGGAAGACACGTTTCCGTTTGTATTATCATTCTTTATTATCATAAATAAATTTAAATTAAATAAATGCAATACAATTAAGCACAATTCCATTGTACACACTATGAAATTAGTTTTTTGCTTGATTTCCGATCGCTCATTTTTGTTTCTCTTCATTTTGTTAATTGCTTTCATATGCCGTTTTATTGCCTTTAATTGCTTCTTAAACTTTCTTCTTTTTTTATTGATTTTTTGTTTGTTTTTTTTTATATATTTCTTGTTAAATTAAATAAATGTGAGTATGTGCGTGTGTGCGGTTGTATTTGTTTGTGTGTATGGGAAATTAGCAGGACTTGCATTAATGTGTGTGTGTGTGTATATGTGTGTGTCAGTGAGTGTGTGAGTATGTGCATCTGCGGCCGCAGTCTCTATACAAGTTACAAAAGCGAACGATCGTTAGAGCTTAAAGCTCACTTTATATATCTTTCTCTGTCTCACTCTGTCTCTGTCACGCGCTCGTGCTGCTACTTGGCTTTACGATTCGGCGTCTCTTTCGTAACTTTATAGAAAGTACGCGCTCGCAGTTATTTTCATATGCGTTTCATTCTTCCTTCGCGCTTTTTTTTTTCATTTGAAAAATTTGTTAAATTAATATTCGCATTTAAATGTAAATGTGCAATTCGCTTTCTGCTTTGTCTACTAAACGTTAGAAAATAAGTTTATATAAAAAATAGGCTAGGGCTGGCGCGTTCGCCAAGCCAGTTTGCTGCAAATTAACTCACGCTCTAAATCTAAATAAATATAAATAAATAAATTGTATATATAGTTATTAATGCTCAAAAAAAAAAAAAAAAACAAAAAATATACGCTTGTCAGGCAGCTGCTCTATGTGTGTGTGTAAGTTTGGGTTTGTGTTATGGGAACTTTCTCCATCTTCTTTAATTCCAACTTCTCTTTCATAGTTCGTTCTTTTTAACTTCTTCAATTGTTTTCCATTGCAAAGCGAAGCTGAGGCTCCGTTTCCTGATTAACTGCACTGTTGCTCTCATTGCCGGTTTCTCTCTCGTGAGAGAGCGCTGAGCGCTGACAAGCGTGCCATAGGCGAGAGAAATAGACATAGCGTGTGAGAGAGTAGGCGAGTATGTGTGTGTGGGTGTGTGTATATATCTCTGTGTGGAATGGTGACAATTTGTGTTCTTGTATGGTTTTTGTTTTCCTTTTTTTTTCCTCTCCTCTTCTTCTACATATTGCTTTCAGTGTTGTGTTGCGCCTTAACTTATGCTACGATTTTATGTGGCTGCATCCATTTCTTCATGTAGTAGCAGAACAATGTGGAGATATAGAGCAGGATCATGAGCGCACAGGTAACGGCCAGCGCTAGCACAGACGTCTTCGTGGGGCATGGCTCGATGATGGTGACAGTCTTGTCTGCAAGTGCAAAAGAGATAGTACGATTAGATAAGTTATTTTAGATGATAAGATTAGACGCTGTTTGAAATTAGGCTAGATTCTAGTTGACGGAAAAGGAATGGCGTAAATATTCGTATTTCAGGTTAGATTAGTGGGAGCAAAGGAGATGGGTTAGAGAAAGACTGCATTTGAGTGTAAAAGTGATGAATGAAACATATGTAGAAAATGAAATAAAAATGAATAAAATTATTTATATTATATTATTATAGAATTAGTATTTGAGGTTAGAATGGTGTTACGCATGTTCGATTTCTAGAATTTTTGTATCATATTGTTGTCATGCCGTTGCTATTTACCTTTGGCAAAGTCCGTGCTTGGATCCGCCTTGAAGAATTCACGTTTCTCATCGCCAAAGTCCAAGACCAAGATCTCCTGGGAAATGTTCATATGATCTTCGCTCTTGGTGTTGTTGCTAAAAAGGAAGAGAGAGATAGGGAATAACTATTGTCTGCCATACTTCAATATTACTTGAATACTGACCTCTCAATAGAACGACGACGCCTTCTGCCTAGAGACTCAAATGATTCCATGTTCCATTCGCAGACGGCCGGCTCACAGGGACCCAGGCAGTACTTGACGTTGCACTGGAAGATGACGCCGTAGCTCTCGGTGAAGCGGAATGCCTCATAGGTCGACTGCAGCGCATTGCCATCGGCGGTGAAGCCGGGGAAGATGGTGGGATCTGTGGGGCAACCATCGTCGTCGATGATCTTGAAGCTGGTGCGTGCATCCTTGGCCATGGCAACACAGCTGCGAGCGAAGATGCCATAGGGAGCTGAGAATGAGGGACGGAGACACAGCATTAGCTACGACTTATAGATTCTTACAGGGGGATCTACTCACTATCTTCTGGTATTTCGATGCGGAAGTTGAGACGATCTCCAATGCGCACAGTTTCCACCTCGCGCTGACGAGTGTCCAGAATGCGAATCCTTGGTGGTGGCGCCTCGGGTGACGAGTTGATGTGAATCATGTCGGGATCGCGTATGGGCATCATGCCGAAGGTAATGTTCTTGGAGCTCATGTCATATGTGCACTTCACCTTGTAGATCTTGTCCGCCTTGGTCATCACGACGCTGTGATGCTGCAGCACCACCGTGTTCGAGTAGACGCCGGTCTGTGGAGCACATATATGCAGTTATTGTGACAATTTATTAGTTAAACTCCTCTACTTACCACGCTCTGTGTGTTACAGTCTTGACCGATCATGGTTAGATCTAGGCGGAAGGCATCTGAGTTGATGACATCGATGTTGCAGGTCTCTGAGCGGCCCAGAGCGTAGATGCGTCCATTGAATGGCTTGTTGGTGCGTACCTGTACAGCAATGCGTGTGTCCTTGCAGTGCACGGAAACTGAAGAGGAAGAGAGAATTAGATTCAATTAGAGCCAGGTCCATTTTGGCATGCTGTTAAAGAGTCACACACCATCATAGCAGGTGCCGGTCTTGTCGCAGTTGACATCGTTGCGCGTCATGTTGGTCAGATTGGGGTCCTCGATGGTGTCCAGGCTGACGGGCAGCGTATCGATCTTGTCCAGTGTGCCGGGTGGTGTGCTGCCAGAGCCAGCGCCAGCGCTTGCTGCCGACTTCTCGCACTGATTCTCAAAGTACTGGCCAATGGGCTCGCCATGATCGATCAGGGGACGCTCGTGATTCAGATAAGTGGATGGACCATCGGGCAGAGTCTTGTGATCCAAGTGGTAGAGACGGCAGTTGTATTGGGCACCTTGTGGCTGACCCAAATAGAGGAAGGAGCGGCACAAAAATTCCGATTCAATTTCGCACGCCAGACGGCAGGCCGACTCGGATGTCACCTGCAGCTCCTTGTCCGTGTAGTAGTGCAGACCGACATATTGAGCTACCTTCTCCTCGGAGACGCCCATGCGTGCATTGGCAAATGAGCGTGTATTCTTGCATGCCTGCGCGGGCTTCAGGCACAGATTCTCAAAGTAGTCCGTGCCCTGGGCATCCACCAGCTGGACAAACTGACCCGAGCTGCGACGATCCGAATCGCTGAGCACGCACTTCATATTGTTGTAATCGTATTCCACGGAGCGGCAAATGAAGCGTTTCTCATTCAGGCAGGCGGACAGACAGGCCTCCTTGGTGCTGGTATAGATGAGAGCATTGTCCAGGCCGCGTATGATCTTGTTGGGCACGCGCTCGAACGACCAAGGACGATGGCAAACGTTCTCGCTGCGCAGCTGCAGCTTCACCATGTAGTACATATTGGCTGAGCGCTGAGGCGCTGCGGAGGGATTGGCTGCCGATGAGTCGTTCTGCAGCTGGCAGTGCGTCTCCTGCGACGGCGACAATGGATTCACAACGAAGCTAAATGCGGCCGCCTGGCAATCGGCCTCCTCACGGCACCAGCCTTGGCATTCGTATAGCGATAGATTCTTGACGCTGTAGTACGTGGTGCCGGCAAAATCGTAATCTGTCAGCTTCTCGAAGGCCATACGTGCCGCGACCTGGCCGGGCAGGGCCATCAGCATGGCCAATCCCAGCGAGAGTAGCAGCATCCCGGTAGAGATCGTTGTGTGTGTTTTGCTGCGTCGACTCCGGCTGCTGCTGCTGCTGCTGCTGTTGCTTGCTGCGGCTTGCATCTGCAAGTGAAACAAAAGAAAGAAGAAACGTCGTTTAGCTGTGGTTGTATGTTTTAGCCGCCAGGTGGCGTCTGGTAGCGAGCGTTGACAGCATTGGAGCTAGGCTATACATCCGCTCTATTACACGCTTAACTGAATCGCGAATCAGCGAACCAATAAGAACAAACAGCCAAGACTCTCCTCTTCAGTTCGTTGCCTGCATTTGCAAAGCGTTTAATGAGCTGCTCGGACGGAAATTACAAATGGCATGGAGCAGCGTTCCACTTGTGCGCTCGCCTCTCTCTCTCTTTCTCTCACTCACTCTCTGTCTTTCTTATCGACTTGCGATTTGCGGTTTTCTGAATTCTAATGCTCGAAAGTTGGGAAATGGGACCTGACATTCCTGCGGCTTCCAGTCGAGCGTGCTGCAAATTGCTTTTTGCGACTGACCCCCACAAATTGGGCACATGCGGGGGCGCACATTGACCTGCCTGGAGAAGCGGGCTCCCAAAGCCCCAGCTCTGAAAAGCGAAAGCCCTGGCCCGCCAGTTGCCAACTCATTCATATTAATGGCGCAAATGAATACACGAGTCGAGTGCATGAATGATTCAAGTGTGCACTTACATTATTATCACCATTCATTCGCTCGCTCGCTCGCTCGTTGAATCAATCAAGCAGAGCTGTCAATTGATTGCAAATACATAGGGGCATTATCTCTATACAATCAATACAATCATGCGCGCTCAGACTAGCACTTAATAGCCATGAGTTGGCTTAGTCCAGCGACAACTTAGTCAAAGCCCTAACTACTTTCCTATTTAACTGTTTATGTTGTTGAGCTGCCATTTTCAGCCCACGTTGAAAAGAAATTTCGAAACTTATGACTAGGCTCTTTCTAATATTAACTAAATATATCATACTTGATATAGTAATCAAGTAGTCTATGGAGCTATAGCTCGCAGGGAAGGAGAAGAAGCAAAGCCCAGTCAATCGGTCTTAGATCAAAGCAAACATAAAATTCTGTCGAGCCAATCTAGGAAGCTATGCTGAGTAGCGCTATCAATTCGTTACTCGTACTCATATTATTTATGAAGCATAAAATTCTTTTTAATTCACTTGCTATTCAAGACTATTTCAGCTCATCAAGCAGTTGCACTCATAATGTATTCGCAAATGGATTCATTTGCATTCGAGTGATTGCAAATGGATAAGGCGGAAGTCAATTGACAGCGTTGCCATATTTGTGCAGAAGGTGATGTTGATGGCAACGCCGATAACGATTACCGATAGCAATGCCGATAACCAGCTGGCGTTGCGTTTACAGCGACATTTAGGCATTCAGTTTATGGTTTCTTAAACGCCCCCAATGTTGGGGTTCCAGCCTCAGCTGCTGCTGCTTGCAACTGGGCATTGGGCACTGGGGGCCTTAGCCAAGGCATGCAATTATATTAACATATTCAATTCAATTTGTTTGCTTTGAATTGTCCCAGGCAAGTGGGCAGCCAGCCAAGCGCAATTATTTATACGAGCGCATTTATAAGCCGGGCGAAACACAGAGCAGCATTCAAGGCGAGGGTCTGTCGAATGATTACAGCGTAGGGAACGTGGCTATTACAAACAATATTAACTCAGAGCGCGCGCAACGAATGCGAGCAATCGTTGCCGCCGTGTCCAATTGCAGCAGAAGCAGCAACATGGCAAACATGAGCAACATTGACAACGACAACGACAACGACAACGACAACAGCAGCAACAACAAATGTATGAAATAGGTGGCAAGCGGAGGTCGCGGAATGTGTAGCGTGTTCTCAGCCAAAGCGACAGCAGCAACAGCAGCAGCAGCAGCAGCAACAGCTAAAAAACTAGCGACAACAACAGCAGCAATAAGAGCGGCAATGCCAATAGCAACAACAGTAACAGCAACAGCATCAACAACAACTAAAACAGCAGCAGCAATGAGATCAGCAGCAACAGCAACAGCAACAGCAACAAGAACAACAACAATTGTAGCAGCAGCAAGAACTGCAACAGCAGCCACCACCAACATCGTAGGGAGTCGCCTCTTTTTTATTTTTTTTTGTTTTATTTTTTTTTCTGTTGCCTGCTGCTAGTTCGTGTTGTACAATTGGCAATCTGCATGAGAATCCCATCTGCAGTTGCTGGCACATCTTCAGCAGCTGCAGCTGAGAATGAAATGCGTTTGAATTGTAGCAGTGCGCAGGGAGCCAATTACATGGCCACAGTCGAGCGATCTGCTTGCCCAGATAAAATGCAGAGCGCATGCGTTGTGCATTTGACGTCATTGCCACCGCGTTGCCTTCTGTTGCAACTTGCCAACTGGCAAGTGGCAAGTGGCAAGTGGCAAATGGCAAGTGCTGTCTGCTGCACAGTTCACGATTTGGTTTATTTATAGCCCAATTGAGTTTATTTTTGGGGCGTCCTTGGCTTAAGCGCAGCTCACATCTAATTTGACTTGCAACCGACAATGTGGCTGCCACATTTCTGTTGCAATTGCTGCTGCTTCGGCTGCTGCTGCTGCTGATGTTGGCTGTAATTGCAATTGCTGTTGCCACTTGGCACTGGTAGCTGGAATCAGCTGCTAAATGTCGCCTCTAGCTGGCAGGAAACAGCAGCTGCTGCTATTGCAACATCTCACATATGTGGCGCCATGCAACAGCAATGCTAAAACAAAAAAAAACTAAATGTTCCCAGTGTTTGGGCTGTGGTGTTGCTTGCACCACATTGACGCACTGGTGGGCGTTGACCAAAACCCAGTGCGTTCAATCAATGCGAATGCAACTAACACTGATAAAAGCAAGTAAATGCTTTAAGGGCGAGCTTACATGACAGCGAGATACCCTGTAGTATGCTCTGGCGTTGAGAGAGCGTGATGAAAGCTCAATATAATGGCAATATCTAAAGAAAATAGTTAAATTACTGATCGATATTAATCGAGTTGTATAACAGGACAAAGCTATCGAAAATCGATAACAGAAAAGATTATATACCAATCTTAGCCATAATTGTGAACGTTCTGAAAATCTGTTGTGCATCCAAAAAAGGTAAGCTGACAGTCGATATGTATCGATTTGTATAATTAATCGAATTATATCAGATCTATCGAAATTCGAAATTCGAAATTCGAAATTTTCTGTTTACCTAAATATAAAAGGTGTCAACAATAAAAAAGGTGTCAACTTCTACGTAAGCAGAGTTTAATTGGAGATCGATATATATCGATTTAGCTTAAATGGGTAAACCTATCCAAATCAGTGATCAGTAGCATAAAACAAAGTATTCAGAGTGATAACAATCGATACTTATCGTTTCAGCTTATGTAAGTTTTACGTGAATGAAACTCTAAATAAATTGGCCGTTATATATACCTATACTGGCTTCAGTTGAATTGGCACAGGGTATAAGAAGTAAAATATGAGTGCAATATGCGTTGCTTGGCTTGTGAGCGTGAGTATGGGGATGGGTGCGGGCTTCGTACTGCTATGATCATGGATAGAACTCCGAGTATGAATGTTGGAGTATACTCATCCCAATCTGCTGTTGGCAAAGTAAGCTGCTGCTCGGCTGGTCAGTGGCGCGTACTTAGTTAGATGGATGATGTAGAGCCGGGTAACCGGCAATCAAGAAAATTGTACGCTTGCCCCCCAATGGCAAGCCAATGTTCTGGGAGAGGTTGGGAGGGGAGCTCACCACGTACGGCCTGGCTCTACCGCTCTCTTTCTCTCGATTTCTGTGGGCTTGGGCGCCCTGTGGCTGAGCAGCAGGCAACAAGCTAAAGGTTATCATTAGGCACGTTTACTTCCTCCTCGCGTATGGCCTCTAATTACGAGGCAGCTGAGCAAGTGAATGCCACAGCCAGTTGCAAGATAGTAGTATAAGAAGATGAAGATGAAGAAGAACAGCCGCACATGAGCAACATTAGATGAGCGTAAGAAGAAACAAAGCAAATGCAGAGAAAAGGCCAAAAGAAAAACCGTCAAAGGTCACTCCGTTAGCCCAATCAAAAAGAAAAACTAAAAAGTTAAAAGAAGACTCGAAACAAGAAGAAAGAAACATAAATAAATAATAATAATAGTTTAAAAACGTGCAACAATACAGAACTAATGGCCAAAAAGCAGAGAGACCCAAAACTGTAAATTAGATGCTCAACCAAATAACGGTGACAAAGCGAATGGAACAAAGCAGTGAAAGTAATAATATGCAATTAACTCAATTAAAATGAAATGAGAGACGACACTCAAAAGAAAATACTTTTTTTTACAGACACCAAAATATCCCACAGAGAAAAGAAGAAATTTGCAAATGGCCAACGGCAGCTTTTTGCGTTTTCTTTTTTGGTCTTTTCTTCAAAGTTAGAAAGGTGAGAGACAAGTCACACAGTAGTCAATGGACGAGAGATATACGTGTTAACACAAGAGAAGTTACAGTTTTAATTAGTCCAAGTGACGGCTATATTATGGGCGCTATATATATAATTATAAGAAGCGCAGTTAAGCGACCCCTCGAGCTATTCGTGTCAATCAAATCAAATTAGAGATGGATTTTATTGTCGCTTCTTTCTTCGATCTTTATGTGTTTATTGAAGTGAGAATATAATCAAATCTACGTTTATAGGTTGTGTAGATCGGGCTTATAGTTGGCGTAGAAATGCGGAATTGAAACAACAGTTGATAATATTTGTTTCTGTAAATATTGATATTGGATCCAGCTTTAGCTATTGTAAGCTATTGCTTATATTTTCAACACTACTAAGCGACTATTCAGCTGTTAACCAACACTGATCAAATCAACACATTTATTGCAAATGGGAGAAATCTTTGAAAGTCTTTAACAAATCCCTCAAGCTGCCAACTTTCCAGCTAACTCACTTCCTTTTGCTGTCCAACTCGCTCTCTTGCTTACTCTAGCTGCTCTCTCCTTCTATCTATCGTTCTTATTTCTTTATTTTTTTTCTTGCATTTAGCCAACAGTCGAAACTCGAGGCTTAACTCGTATCGAACATGCAAACTGTTCTAGTACATTCATGGCAGTCGTGTGTGAATATATATATATATATGTGTGTGTATGTGTGTGCGTAGACGGATGTCTGGGCCTTACAGCTTTGGCGTTGCAATCTGTTCACCCCGTTGGCCGACTGTCCACTCGATTGGTGGCGGAAATGGAGGCCTTTTCATATTTTTGCAATTTGTTGTCACAACACGCCAGTGTCTAAGTGAATGAGTGCATTTGTGAATGTGCGCACTGTCTCTCTCTCTCTGTCTCACTCTCTCTCTTTTTCTTTCTCTGTGCGTTTATCTGCTTGTTGCAATTATGCAATTTTCAATCATCGAAGTTTAAAGATGCGCAACGTGCATGCGTTCAAGTTGAAGCACCTGCCATGAGCTCTATGCGTGTGTGTATGTGTGTGTGTGTACGTGTGTGTTTGGCTTCGCGTGTGTTTCGCCTATAGACACGCTGAGTCCCAGTTCCATTGCCCCGTTTCGCAACGCAATAGAAGTGCAATGCAATAATTGCTATCGAACAATGGAGCATCGCAAAACTTGTCAAGGCGCAGGCGCAACACCTGAACGAGCTGCCAGCTGCCAGCTGCATGCTGCAAAATGCTGCCCGACTGTGCGCATGTGTATGTGTGTGTGTGAAAATATTAAAAGTTATAATTAAAAAAAGGAGAGAATAGATGGTAGAAAAGCGTGAGCGAAGTTAACAGCACGAATCGGCTGGCCAGCAGCCGATCTTTCGCTGATGCAACTAAATGCTCTGCCACCTGGACCACATGCATATACCAGGTAACTGGTAAGAATTCAGTGCAAATTAAATGCGAAATTCCAGTTGCAGGCTGGACGAAGGAGAATGGAGGATGGGGCCTTGGCTGGATAATGACTGGCAAATTGCATTAGCATTGACATGCGACAGCAACCGAAACTGAGCCAAGGCTGTGACATTGCCAGAGGCTGCGCTGCGCCAAAATGGATGCCATGCACAGAGATACTGCTGTCACCTGCCACCGAGCAGAGCACGCGAGGCAAGCAAATAATTGCAGAGCAGCTTCTGAATGCATATAATTTGATGTATTAAAAAGTAATGTTAGATAATATATTAATTATGATTAGTTAGGGATATGGTTAAGTACGACTCATGTAGCATAAAGCTAAGGCTATGATATGACTGTATCCGCTCATCAGGCTGGTAGCTTCTTCCTTTATTGCCAGAGCACAGGGAATACTTTAACATCTCAGCTTCTACTCTAATGTAATATAATAATATATAATAAAATATTGCATATTGTAATATTATATTGGAATACTTGCTATATATGAGAAATGCTTCGCATTTAGACAAATAATTCGTCTGAATTTGCTCCAAAAACAAATGACTTAGAACACAAACTTGTTCGTCAAATACCGCTTCTCTCCCTCTCTTTCTCTATCCCTCTTTCGCTGTGCATATGCTATTAAATGCCGTTACTAATTTGTAAAGTTGACACCCACTTAAAAAGAGCACACAAAACGAGTCCAGCTACGGACTCGAGCCGTCGCTTAAGCGTACTACATTATGATTGAAAGAGAAACAGAAACAGGCTGACTGCCTGTCACGGACAATGTGGCTTGGCCGGGATGTGCCACAGGTGTTGCATCTGGCAGTTGCAGCAGCGTTCAATTTAGTAGCCAACGTTGCGAATTTTATGCCAAAAGTGCAAATCGGAACCGAAAAAAAAATAAATAAAATAAACTCGCCGGGAAAAAGGCGCAGAGAAAGGCGCTGGACCAGGTACGCGGCTGCCTGATTGCCTGCCGTTGGCCAAAGTTATTTGTGGTGGTTGTTGCAGCTTAGAACCGGAAATTTATTGCATAACAAGTTGAGCGCGGCGATATCACATGCTAGCCTGAATTGCCGAGGATGTGGCCAGGTTCAGGCTCAGGTTTGAGCACTGGCTGCCCCAAGGTTGTTTAGCCACACTTAAGAAATAGGGATACAGTCAGCAGCTGCTGATAGTGCAGCGGGAAGCAAGGCTGGAAGGAAGCGGGGGGATGCTGGTCTAGGCTAAACATATTTGAAAGTGCATCGCACGTTCGCCTGATGCAGGCGCAAGATATGCGGGCAATAAAATGAGAAAAAAACGGGTGTGGCATTGCCCACGCTGCGAGTGCAACTGCGACTGCGACTGCGACTGCAACTTCGACTTCGACTTCGACTTCGATACCAAGTTAGGGGCACTCGATGCTGGGTCACACATTTCATAAATTCTTCTTGGAATGGCCAACAGATTGTCTGCACCATGCAAATGCAGCTGTCAGCGAGAGTGGGAAAGGGAGCGAGGGGGCGAGAGCGAAAACGAGAGCGAGAAGGGGCGCTGGCATTGTGGGTGTGGAAGAGCGCGCAATCGATCGTTCAATTGTCTGGGCGCATGTTTGGCAACTTGATTTCGATCAGCTGTGTGGGCCGCGGCTCATTCGTGGAAGCGGCAGCCAACACGACTTCACTCCGCGCCACTGCCACAACGTGGCCAACTTGGGTACGCGGAAGTTATGCTACAAAAAGCCATTAGCCAGCAGCAGCAGCAGCAGCAGCCCCAGCACCAGCAGAGGCAACAAAGAACAGGAGTCATTAGAGCGCATTTGAGTTGCGGAATGCGGCAAAAGAAGATGCACCAGAGTTACTGCCAGCAGACAAAAGAGATGAGCACTTGTGGCAGCCGGGGCAAACTGTGCTGCAAGTGGTGCAAGTGCAGCGTTGCATGATTTATGGCAATTATGATGATGACGCGGCTTCAATGCGCTCACAAATTACAATTAATTGCAAACGCTGACCCCAGCCTGGCCGAGCCCACAACTATGCCGTCTCCCTGCCACTCGTTTTGGCCAACAAGTGAAACTCATTTGCTCCCTAAGCACATGTTATGACAGGCGATTTGATCTATTGAACCACTGCGCAAAGCAGCCAACAAATGAAAGTGATTAGCGGCAACTAAAAGCTGCAACTGGACAAGCTCGTGGAGTTTAGCAAACGAAATGAAATATGTTCAAATATATCAAAGACCTGGTCCATAACTGCATGATGTAATTGTTCGTTGAGTTATTAGAAAGAAAATTAACTCTAGGAATCTTTACCAAGAACAGTTTGCTGAAGGTTAAGCTTCGTTTTCTCACGCTGCAATAATGCAGATTGAAGATTGGTCATTGATTCACTTGATGTCAACTTAAAGCTCATAGACTACCATCATCACTATTGAGCTGTCTGGAAGCTTTAAGCTGAACGGACTGTGATTGTTAACATTAAAAGAAAACTCAAGTTTTAATTGGATTAAGGCTTAACTGACTCTAAAGCTAGGAAACTTACATTAAAACTTGCTGTTTAGCTTAAAGCTTGACTGACAGTTATAATCAATAGTGAAAGCTTTAAGCTGATCGGCATTTGGCGATCAAAACTTAAGATTGTTGCTAGCTCAATGCTTTCTGTGAATCTGTCTTAGAGTTACATAAAGCTTGTCTTAAAGCAATTATCACTGATTAAAGCACCTTTGAGCTTTCACTCAGCATTAAGCTTGACGTTGTTGACTGTGCTCTACAATTTAGATCAGTCTCTATAAAGCTACTTCGCTTTAAGCCAGCCAGCCAGCTAGCCAGCTGGCCAGCTAAGTCCAGCTTGTCACATCTTGAGTTGCCACATAAGCCATATATATATATATAAATATATATATATATATATATCGAATTGTATTGCAGTTGGACATGACAGCTTGTTATGATAGACTGAACTATGTTATCTTATCTGCTGGAGCAGCAAGTTGGCTTGCTGCTTGTTGCTTGTTTTGTTCTGCCGCGTGTATTTTTAGCCAAGACATTGGCTCATTACAACAAGTCCTGACACTTTACCAGCTGCAACAGTTGCTGGCGCTATGGTAGCAGCAGCAGCAGCAGCAGCAACAGCTCATTAAAAATTGTTGCAATTTAAAGTTGTGGCGGCCTATTTTTAAATGCAAAACTCGCGCGGCCGCACGACAAGACAATCAGGACATGGAAATAATTGAATGCGCCACAGCGCAACATAGTGAGAGAGAGAGGGAGAGGGAGAGGGAGTGTGTGTGTGAGAGAGAGCAGTGTAGCTGGGTAACAACGGCAACTTTGGCATTGCTAAAGATGCCACATGAAGATGACCAATTTGCTTGCAACATGGCAACATGCCACAGCAAGCAGCAGCCAGCCAGCCAGTCAACCAGCCAGCTAGCCGACTCGATAAGCAAATGCGACCAACTCTGTGTGTGTGTGTGTGTGTGAGTGTGTGCTACTAAGTGGCCCATTGTGGCTCATTTCGCAGTTGCAATTTTAAAAACCAGCATTTAATTAAACCACAGCGGGATAGAGGGCGAGCCACAAGGCAAGCGAAGAAATGCGGTGAAGAGGCGGCTGCTTGCGGATGGGAGTTAAATGCCGCACGTGACGCTGCAACTGGCCGTGGAATGGAATGCCATGTTGCATGCTGAATGATTGTGCATGTTTTGTATGTGTTGTGTTTGTTAAGAATTATGTTGTGTGTGATTTTGATGGCATTTTACACACACACACACACACATACACACACCTCCTTCATTTGCAGCTTGTAAATGTAGCACGCAACGGGGCAGAGTGAAAGAGGCAACTAGTTGAAGCATGCGCCGCATTTGATTAAGTCAATGGTGCGAACGCAAAGGCAGCAGGCAGCACTGATGGCGCGACTAAAGGATGCCCTATAAAAGGCTGTTTTTATATTAACTCAATTTGGCATAAAATCTCTCTTGCTTTTCATATTCCATACATTAAACTAAATGATATACTACACTTGAGTTGGCTAGCAAGGAAGCCTTTAACTTTCAGCTACGATGCCTTCCCAGCATTTAGTACCTATTTACAGGGTATGCTTGGCGTGTGCAGTGGCAAGAAGAACACGCTGAGGCATGATTGATCGTAGCAACAATGTTGTCATTTGCCAATGTGTTTGCTTAAACATTAATAACAACACTCCGGTTGCAGCTGCTGTTGCTGTTGCAGTTGCAAATGAAAGACTTAGGCAAGAAACCTGTGCTGATTTATATATGCTCAGTTTTTTTGCTGTGCGCGTTAAATGTTTTGATGGTCAGCTATGCAGCTGTTGCTCCTGCTGCTGCTGCTGCTGCTGGTGTTGCCGTTGTTCATCATTTATTACAATCAAATGGAAATTGCTGTTGCTGCTGCAGCTGTTGCTGTGGCCGCTTCATTAGGCAGCTATTAGGCTTTAATGACCAAAACGAACAAAAAGATGAGCTAGGCAGTCAAAGATTAAGCGCTAAGATCAATGGGTGCGTCGTTTGGCACCTAAAAATTGTTGCTGCTGCGGCTGTTGCTGTTGGGCCCTAACTGTATGTGCTATTAGGCAAATCGGCTTAGAAAGCCAATGTCAGCAATTGGAATTGCTGAAAAAGAAATTACGGGCATTTGTAACAATTATTTGCCATTATCAATGAAATGAAAGCGCCGCTCGTTGAAATAAAAAACAAGCTGAAGCGCCCCACCCCTTGCTCCTTGGTCAGCTGTGGCCCCTGACCCTGTTCGAAGTTTTGAACTGAATTGAAAGAAAGCGGGAAGAAACCAATAAGAAAATTAAATGTGCTCGTAATGTGCGTAAATTGAGAGATAGACGGGAGGAGACAGCGGAAGATAGACTGAGAGAGCGAGAGAGATAGAGAGAGATGCAGGCATGCAGACTGTAGAAACAAGCGAAAGAAGGAGAGAGCGAGAGAGAGAGAGAGAGACACTGTGACTGAATGAATGAGTGTTATTTGTTTAAGTTGGCTTTAACAGCTTGCGGTCGTTGCCGTTAGTTGACCTGGTTAAGAGCCTGAGATAAGCGTTAGAATACAGCAACAACGGAAATCAAGTAACAACAAACAGAACCAGCAACAGGGTAACAGGCAACTAAAGATCTTTGAGAAATGACTGCATAACTCAGTCGCAATCGCAGTGGCTGCAGCCTCGCAGCCTCTGCTGAGGGTAGACAGCAGATCAGCGAAGCGATAGCAGCAGTTGTTGCAGCTTCAAATTGTTATTGGTGCTGTTGCTGCTGCTGCTGCTGCTGCCCATCACAATGGGATTTCGATTTGAATTGGGCAGCAAATTGTTGGCACGAAAGGTCGCCACATAATCCGCAACAGTCAGCGTCAAAAGGGTACGCACGTATCAGCTGCAGCAGCAGCAGCAGCAGCAGCGTCAACTGGCCAAGGCATAAGTGGACGAACGCGACTGCCAGGGCTGTCATTAGGCGCATCATCATCATCATCAGACGGCTGATCATCATGATTTGATCAGGGTTTAATGATAATGCATTTGGCATTTTGTTTGCTCAATTCTCGTGATGCCGCAGCAACAACTGCAACACAGACGCAGCATCTTAATGACGCACCATTGCCGAGGACAACGCTGAAAATATGCAGAGCTTGCGCATAGTTTGTTTGCAAATCGGCTCTCGACTCTCGACTCTACACCGAAGACTCTACAGATTCTTCGGCTTGAATACTGACACTTTCTGTACCTTTTTGTTTCATACTTTTTCCCCCAAAGTGAGCTTTATAGTTGCTGGAAATGATTTTCTTATTATGTATTTTTCTCTCTCTAATTTCAAGGCTTATAAGAAAATAAGTACCACTGTCAAATGAATCAAAATGGCATAGCATTTATCGATAACTTATCGATATGCAAAATGGAAACTCTGCTTAATATAGAGAAACTTACAGCTCAATTCAATTCACCTCTCAAATGCATATCTTCAATTAAAGATAACTCGATAAGTCTCTGGCTTCAATCAAACTCAATAAGAGCTATCGATAGATGCCTGTTCAGTTGCACTCAACATTGCCAGCGCACAATGTAACGATAATCATATTTCAAGCTGCACTCAATCAACGTCTGGGCAAGCATTTATCGCCGCACTAATCGATAAATTAACGCAATGTCAGCCATTTGCCGTTCCACTTGGCACTCGGCCCAGTTGGCGCAGGTGTCAAGATAGCGACAATTGATCGCTGGGAAAGTGCGTTGGCTGGAAAGTGCTCAAGCTGCTGCTGCTGCTGCTGACTCTTTCTCTTTTTTTTATTGACAGTGTGTTGCAGTTGCATCGATTAGAAGCCAACACATGCATACAACGACTGCAAAAGCTACCAAAGGCGGTCACATCACATGGAAGTGGGCCAAGTTCTATGTCGGCGTCGCCAAGTCACACATAAACACACACACACACACACACACAAGTGGAATAGAGGCTTTGGTTCGCTGTCAAGATTCGGGCACAACAGCTTTTGACTGAGTCGACTTGCCTGGTCATGCAAATTTGTAAGTGTTTCTGGGTCAGCCGGATATACGAGTGCATTTTCGGCTGTTAAGTTTTCTTTTGGCTGTTTTTGCCGGGCGTCTCATTTGGCATTTGACGCGATCTTGGCCGCCAAATCAAACCAGTTTCGTGTGCAACGTGCAAAGCAATGATTGAGCCGAGGCCTCCTCCAAACCCTAAGCCCACAAAGCCAGCTTATTGTCAGTCAGCAAATGAGTTTTTGCGGTCAAACGTTGTTGCTGCGTTCAAAAAAACGGAGCGATGCTCAGTAACTTATCGATAACTCAAACTTCTTAGGCTTTTAGAACTTTTGAATGATCTAAGTATTTTACTAATTTTTTTTTTTTTTTGATAATCTTCTTTCAGCTCTATGTATATATCATTTGGTTGTCCTCAAAGTTAACTGGATTTCTGTTCAGCTTTCTGCTCATATTCTCGATAACTTATCGATAGCTATGCATGTTGTTAAAGTGTTTAGGTCTTATCGTAGTTTCAAGAGCAAATTATTTTAGAAAAAGTTTGACATATTTTTGTTGTTGTTGTTGTTGTTGTTGTTTTTGTTGTATTGTTTATCGATAGTATCTTGAGTCGTACAATTGCTAGCTCTTATTTTTACAACCCAATTGCGGTCATTCAATTTGTTCAGTCACCTTAACATTTCGCTGCGGTCTACCCCACCTGCCCGCTCTGGGCCTCTCGCTCTCTCACTCGCTTGACTTTCAACTGTTTTGCTCTTTGCTCTGGTTTTCACTTCAGCTGGCATTTCTTTCTTTTGACTTAGTTTTCTTTTATTTTCTTTTTAGACTCTAATTGCCAAGAGTCTTATTTATTTTTTTCTTGTAAATTTGTCGCTTGGCTTTGTTTGTTTTTGCTGCGGCTTATGTGGAGCAAAGCAACATATTTAACCTGTGTTGCTGCCTCACTGCCACATACTCTTTGTCTCTTTCTCTCTCTGTCTCGCTCTGTGTCCCTCTCCCTGTCTCCCTCTCGCTCTGCATATAAAGCGCGACGTGCGCTGTCAAAAGGTTTCTATTGAACTTTTCGGCTCACATTTATTGAAATTTTGTTGTCGCTTGAGAACTTTTCATTTTCATTTTCGTAGGCCAAGTTGCCGCTGCTGCTGCTGCTGCTGTTGTTGTTGTTGTTGTTGTACATTTATAATGCACATCGCTGTTGGCACGACCTCAGACAATTTCTGGCCGCGGCAACACGGCGCTGTGTACCAATTTTTAGTTCCAATGTTTGGCTCATTCACATGCCACTCAGCATGGCGGCCAAAGAGGCGAGGTGGTGGGGCGAGGGAAGTGGGGCAACAACATTGACCGGGATCGTGGCTTCAAATTCATTGGCATGCCAACATGTGCTGCTCCGGCCGTTGTCATATGGCCATTGCCCGCCACCCGCCGCCCAGACTTTGTTTTATTTAGCACTTGGCTGCACTGCTGCTGCTGCTGCTGTTGCTGCTGCTGTTGCTGCTGCTGTTGCTGCTGTTGCGGCTTTTGCTTCTGCTGCTGTTCCTTGACAGTCGCGACTTTTTTTCCAACACATATTCGCGTACATGTTCCAAATGTCTCAAACAAGGCCTGTCCGTCGCTTCGTTCGTGCAAACGTGCTCGACATGCACAGAATTCAATAAATAAAATGATTTCGGTGAAAGCGAAGCGGGCATAGAACGAGCCAAAGCAGAAGTCGTGTCATAGCTAATGGCCAAGACAGCGCCAGAAAAGCCCAACACGGTCCAACACCAACACCCTCAACACCCCCACACACTCAACAACTTGGGCCATTAAAACTTTGCATATCTCTTGTTGATTTTCGCTAACGTTTTCCCATTATCTCGTGGCCGTTAAGGCGACGGTGAGACACGTATCCATCATGATGTTAAATGAGTTATGTACAAAGCAATACATAGCGACACAAGTGAATCATAAATTCGCTCTGCTCTCCAATTAATTGTCGAGCAACAAGCGACGCAAATCAATGAAATTGTTGAAAGCGAAAGAAAAAAGTTAAGCGGAACAAATACAAATATTTTACGAAAATGAAATGCGAAACATGCAAGAATAATAAATAACAAGTTTTTTTCTTCCCATTTTTGTGTTTTCATTTTTTTTTTGTTAACTTACCTTTTTTTTTGCACAAAAATTTGCTTTCGTTGTAGAATCTGAAAGTAAAAGCAAAAGTTGTTGAACAGGTTAATAAGCGAAAATTGATGGACAGCAAAAGAGTTTACAGAAACTTCGATTAACTGCGGTAAAAGCTTGAAACTAAAACTACAAGCTGATGTAGCAGATCTTATATATAAGATATATATATAAGGGAAAATAAATTCCAAGTGATATTATTGCATTTGAGCACAACAAAATGGATTTCATAAATGATCTTTTGCTAGCTATATTGGACGGCGTTTGTCGCTTAAGTCTTTTGTTTTCTGTTTTCTCTTCATTTTCTTCTTGTTCTTCTTCTTTTTTGTGTCAGCTCTAATAAGATCATAAAATGGAAAACAACAGCAAATTGGCATAATAAAGGCATGAGCATGAAATTAAGCCAAAGCCCGCATCATTCTGCTCAGTTACTGTTTTTTTTTTTGCCTCAGGGCAAACGCGTATCGCTTCAGTGTCGTGGTAAATTACCGTTACCTAATGACACACGACACGTACCAGAACGGAGCTGTGTGGAGGCGAGCCGGGTTCGGCACATGGGGCATAGAGGGCGCTGGCCCGCTTCCAAACGTGCCGCAGACCCCGGCGATGAGATAAGCCTCACAGCCACAGCAACAGCAACAGCCACGGCCGCAGCCAGAGCCACAGCAGCTGAACTGGCGGCTAGAAGCAAAAGCCGCTGCTGTAGCTCGGCCAGAATCATAATGGAGCTGCGCATAGTGAAAGTTAATTGAATTGCCTGCCTCGGCTGCCTACTCAGTTGGCCATCAAAAAAGAAGCTGATGATTAGTTGCTAGAGTGGAGCTGTAGCCGAACCAGTTCAACTGTTATGTCGACTCTGATCAGAACTGATTGAATTTGGTTACGCTAACATAATTAGTAATGAAGAAGCTGAGTGATATATTCAGATTCAGTTCACTTGGCGTGGACTCAGCTTAGAATATGATGATAGAATATGATTATTTTCAAATAATCAGTAATTGATCTAGATCCAGACATGAGCTAGCCATTGAGAGCATGAGCTAAACTATAGTAAATCTAGATCTCACTGAAAATAACTCGGCTCTTTTCATTTCAAAATGCTAATATTCAGCTTACAAATTTTTGAATTTGTTTTTTCTCATTGCTCTAGCTGCTCTGTTTCTTTCAAAGATTCAGCAAGTGTTAGTTAGTTTATAGCTACATTTTTCTCTCGATCCGTTGCTAGTTTAGTTCGTATAGGTTTCATGCAATGAGATATTTCGCTAGATAGCTACATGTATAGTAAGTTCGGTTCTATTAGACATCCGCAGTTACTCATTCCATATTATATATTATATAGTTGCTAACATTTTTATCAGCGCAGATCTGGTGCAGATCTCGGCAGATCCAGTTCCAGCTGAATATATCGTAAACCCTGCTGGTTCCAATTATGTTTTTCTATTTAATGTCAATCTCAGAGATGCCTTACCAGATCTGTTCAGCTCAGCTAAGTTCAGTGGGCCTGCTAAGCCACATTTTCAGTTCCAGCTAATCTATGCTGGCATATTTCAGCTCTCAGCTATGCTCCGTCCCATCTAACGGCTTTATAAATATATAAATCCCGAGAAAACGAACAATGTTTAACGCATAATCAACTCTGGCAAATCTAACAGGCCCAGTTTCACGCTAACTTGGAAATCTGTAACCGAATTGCGTTCGCTTCGCATAAATTGCTGCCAAACCCGCTCCCGCTGCCCTGCAACGGACACTTTGCAGCTCTTTATAATAAACAAAAAGGAAATGTATATATATATATATATATATATATGTATATGCGGAAAAAAAATTGTTATGCATGGCAATTTTCCATTTTGAAGCCTCTGTGTTTTAATGCCATGAATTACATTTGACTCGCAGTTCTTGCCCTCGTCCAAGAGCTCATCCTCCGTTCGCAGGCGCTGGCCTGGCCTCTTTGCATTGTTGTGGCCAACTGCAGAGGTGGGCGGCAGGGCCAGAGCCAAAAGTGAAATATTTTAAACACCAGCGAGTATCTATGAGTACGTGCCGCTCACTGTGTGTGTGTGTGCGATGATATCTAAGACCCCAAATGGTCTTAGCCAGCTGCTCTTCTTCTGCTTCTACTCGGATGCCATACCAAGTGCCAGCGCTTGGTGTTGCAGTGTCAGTTTTGCATCTGTAAACAGAGCGAAACGTGGCCAAAACACACACACACACACATACATAAAAGTATACTTGGCAATCGCAGTTGCAGTTGCAGTTGCAGTTGCAGTTGCATTTGGCAGTTGGCAGTTGGGCGTGGACGCGCTGAACAGATTTGCATAGCTACAGCTGGGGCCTAACGGGGCCCAACCTTTTACCGACCCCAAGGTATTTGGTTACCTTATGCAAATTTTCCAAGCAAATTCATGGGCATTGCCCAACGGATATGGACTATGCGGTTATTACCATTTATAGCGTTCAGATACGGCTATGAACCGTAGCTGAATGCCAACGGGCCGCAAGTGTAACTGCTGCATATATCCGGACACAAGTTACCAAGGGCTGCTGCATACAGATTCCGAGCTCAACGAAAACGTTTCTATTGCTACTGTGTAAAAGTCTTCAAAGTTGTTTGGTTATAAATAGTAGCCATGAGATCGCAATATAGGAGTCAATATATTATATTATTTGATCTATAAATGTTTGCTTTTATGATACTGATGTCTACTTAGGCATTCGTATTTGGATTGCAAGCGAAGCTCAATGCAAAAACTAGCCAAAAACAGGGCTCAAATGCGTGCAGTCAGCTGCCCTTTGATGCTGGGCTTTAATGGATTCAATTCGAATCTATAGATAGATCCACTCGTATTGTGTGTTCCAGCCAAAGGTTCAATTGAGTGACCCTGCTTCGCCTTCTCCCTCCGTGCTCCTGCGCTGCCTCCCTTGAGGCCTGTTTGTGTTGCTGGTGCAACAGTTGCTCTTGTTAACCCGGACCTTATGCTACACACACACACACACACACACATACAGAGAGACGCCTAGCTAGTTGGTGTCTTGTTGCACATCCTATAGCAAACAGACAGCAGCAAGAGGAATCCTGTACTGGCCTGGCAGGAGCAACAGCAACTCGACACCAAATGGTCGCCATTATCCAAATGGCTGACATGCAACGACATTGATGATGTAGTTCTCTAACCAGTGACCAGCCCAGCCCCACATCTCCTTCTCTCTCTGAATGCTCCTCCTGCGTCACCAGCAATTCAGAGGCAGCTCCTCCAGTTGCCAGTTTTGGTCTTGTTGCTGGTTGTTTGGTCTGTTCTAATTGCTGTTTGCCTCGTGTTTTAGCTCGTTCGGTTTGGGGGATTCGCCTCTGTCTGTGTGTGTGTGTCGCTGGGGTGTTTAACTGCGATTTGAGTCACGTTTCATTACTCGTGATGCCAGACAGTAATCACTTGATTTTCCAGCCATTTGCCGGCCTGTTTTTGGTGTTGACTCTGGCAAAGACAAAGCTGCGGCCAAGTAGATGCCAGAGTCACGTCCAATTTGATTTTGTTTTTCTTATTTTTTGTTTCTGTGCCTTTTTTTCGGTTAGATGGGGCAGCTCTGCTAGCTGTTAGCTACCACTCTACGTAGCTTGTTAGTTGGACGACTGGCCTATGGCAAATTCTAATTTGGTTTTCTTTTTGTATATGCTTTGATCTCGTGACGCTTGTCATTGAGCTCGAAACGGACGCTGATCTTCATTTGCGCTGCATGCAGGGACGGAACTCGGCGGGGCTGGTGCATAGCAGCTGGAACAGTTGCCATGATAATCAATTAACCCCGGCCAAATGGGTAGTCGCCAGGCTGGCGCAGCTGTAACTGGAGAGGGGGTTTTGATATCGAGTCATTTCGCATTTGGTTTGTGCTCTTTTGACGTTTTGTCTTAGACCTGATTGCGGTTCTGTTTTTGTTTTGTTTGTTTCTGTTGCCATTGGCGATTTTCAATTTCGCATCGCGGTTAACCTCAAAACACAACCAGCCAGCCAGCTAGCCAGCCATTAACAGCGCATGAAGGCATCTAACAATCCAGAGAACAGCGCACTCGTACTCATAGTGGCAATCGCAATCGCGAAATGCGATACTTGTTCTTGCCACAGCTCTGCAATGTTAGCTGCAGAGCTGCGGATTCTCCTGGTCTTCCTCTTCTTATCATTTCTTCTCTATATAGGTAAGGCTGTTGATGTCAGCTAGCTGATGGAGTTTTCTAAGTCCACGTATCTATGACATGTTAGGAGAAATCGCATGAAACTAATTTCAACATGATTCACGGTCGACGCTCTTCAATTTCAGATCAATTTACAAGCCACAGATATTTTAATTAACATAGAACTAAGCTCTGCCTAGATAGATCTACCTGAGAAAGCATAACATAAATTTATGAAATCTAGTGATGTGCTCGTGAGGGGGCACGAAAATTCCATTAACCTCACGAGCTACAGTTTCTTATAATTCATAAGTTTTTCAGCAAAAAGCAAATATCAATAACTATATATTCGGGAATTTCAGTGTTTCTAGTTGAGAAGAGACTGGGAAGATTCACAGAAAAGTGCATTCAACAACACATTTGCAGCAATGAGCCTACCAAAAATTGTAATTTAAGTTTATAAAATTCCCAACAGCTTGTGGGTTGCCTGCAACTGCATCTTCATGTGGAATTCGTTGAGGCACGTACAAAAGATTTGTTTTGGGCTTAGCTTTTTTTGTTTTTATTTTGGGAAAGGCGACAGAGTCGGCAGCTGGCCGTGCGGCTAAGTAGGTTAATTTTGACCGGTTTGTGGCAACTGCAAACGCCATTTGGCTAACAACTGCAGCAGTTGCAGTACTGCTGAAGCTTCAGTTGCAGTTGCAGTTGCAGTCGCAGTCGCAGTTACTTTTGCTGATTGACTGCTGAGCAGAGCAGAGCTGAGCTGCCTTATTAGCCGGCTACTTTTTTCTATCTATTTAATGAAGCAACAAAGAGCAGCAACAACTGCTCTAACGATGCAAATGTCAACGTGGCTGTTGTCGCCCTGCTGCTTACCCCAGCCCAGCCCAGCCCAGTCCAACCCGATCGCCGATCTGCGATCATCGATCCCCGAAACCCGCTCTGTGATCCCCATCCTAATACCTCGTTCAATCCTTGCCCTGCGCTGACATTGAATTCCTTCTATCGCAGTTCGTTCATCTCGTTAATGCCAGCCAAGCAAAGCCTTGGCCACCAACAGCCAGCTAGTGTATTGATAGATGCAATTACATATACATAAATATATACACGTACATAAAGTTGGGCTGGAGTACATAGATGCGACTATATGCAAATGAGACGCAGTCTTTGCATTGTCAGCTTATTTGAAATATGCACAAGTGCGCGTGTGTGTGTGTGTGACAACTTTTGAAACTTTGGAAATGACAGCTGCGGCTGCAGCTGAGCATCTTGACGGACTTCCTTTTTTGGCCACACTCAATATCATTGAAGATGATCCAACTCTTTGGCGTTTGCAATGACCGTCGACAACTGCTTGCCAGACGACGTGCTATAATGTTAACAATTTGATACGATTTTGAAATTACGATTGGCTAACGGGAATGCTCTTCACGCAGTTGACTCTGTTCAGTGATTCCCAACAAAACTCAAACTTTCAATATTTACGATTAGAAAATAGAAAATATGAAAGTATTTACTATGTCTCAATATATACTAGGAAAGTCGTTTTTAATATATTTCATTCAGTTTGCTCTCAAATGTGTATCTTTCACCTTGGTCTATTTCGAGATCTATTGACAGTTGTCTTTTTTATTATTAAAAAATCAAACTTTTACTTCAATAATGGGCATTCCTATTGTATTTCTGTTCTTCTCTTATCATTTATATTCAATTCTCGCGTTTTACATCTAACTTTTAAAAGTCGTATATTCTTTAGCCCATTTAGCTTCTTCTTCTTATTATGTCTCCTCTGTACAGTTCGATTCTTCCTATTTCTCTAGCTGACAACTTTATTTTATTTATATTGCATACAAACTGTCTTTTATTGACTTTACAAATGGTTTTCGTTTGCTAGAAATAAACGATTCGGACAGGTTCTAGTTAATATTATAATCAGTGATCGTAAACATTTTCGTGCTACAGCCAAGCCACAATCGATTAACAGATTTTCTGACGTTTTTATGCAGCCTCATATTCTCTCTGTCTGTTTATCTGCCTGTTAAGCTGCTTGTGCGTCTGTCAGTTTGGACAGTTGCGTAGTGCTAAGTGCGCTTGGCCCGCCATTGATTTATAAACATCGACTGAACGGATCACTCAATAAGCTAGCTCCGACACTTTTGGACCGACCCTGTCTGGGTTGAGGCAAGCAGGGTTCTACAGATCTATTTGCATATATAAATATATATATATATATATATATATAACTTAATATATATATATATATATATATATGTATTTATATAGTTAAAGCTTTGTAGCGCACCATAAAAGGCCGCCTGGGCGAGAGTTTCGAGTTGAAGCCAAACAAAAGGTAACAATCTTAACTGGCCAGCCCAGCCTCGTTTGGCATGGCCTTAACTGGAGAGCTGTAGAGCTGAAGAGCTGTGGAGTTGTGCAGCTGAAGAGACGTGAGCTGAACTCGAAGCCATTTGGTGTTGTCGCCGTTGCCAGTTGCCAGTTGCCAGTTGCCGGTTGCGTGTTATCTCTGGGGCCGCCTTTAGCATAAAACATAAATAGCGACTGCATTCAAATGAGTCTGACAAACAAACTAAACCAAAGCAACAGCCACGGCCACAACAACGTTCACATCCACATCCACATCCACGTCCACCTCGACGTCCACGTCCGAGCTGCAGCCGCATCTATGTCCACATCCACGTTCACGTCTCTCGAATATGGTGCGGGGGAAAAAAATGAAAAATGCAAATACATGCACAAAAAAAAAAAAAAACAAAAAGAAAAGAACCGAATACCATGGAGCAGTGGACAGCAGTGGCTGGCCACTCGGCAGGCTGAGCGTTTGGTTTGGCGGCCGCGTGGGCGCTGCATGTGCCACAAATGGTTGCAGCAAGCCGCTAAAGCAACGCAAATGCCGCACACTGTGCAAAAAAACAAACGAAGCTATTAATCGAGCTTTCGCTTTAAGACAGTTTCCAGACACCTTTGATATAGCTAAAGCAAGGCTTAAAGATAATTTTAAGATAGTCTAAGCCCGATTTGAGCTAGCTTTAAGTCAGTTTTTAGAAATCTTTCAAGATTGTCTTGAGTTTTTAAAGCAAAACCTTTTAGCTGACTTCAGCTTCAGTTAGGCTTCTGCGAAGAATGTAATTGGAACTCAAGAAGTTATCATGAAATCTAATTAAATATTGATCAAAGCTTAAACTTTATTAAGAAAAAGTTAAGATTATGGATTTTGTTTGTAAATCTTAGTTGAAATATAACAAAAGAGTGAGTTAATATTTTCTCTGCCATACAAAAAGAGTATACAAGAAGTCTGCTAGCATCAAAATTTCTTGTAACTGTTGTTAATATTTCTCTACTGACTGCTTAACGTCTGTAGTTGGCCGCCTTTGCCACATAAAAGAGTGTAGTAAAATTCACAGATTCGAACAAGTAATCGGAATGTTATTTGTAGAGCGTTAAGTTTTTTGTTACAGTGTGAAGAGGCCGGAGGCCGCACTGCATTCTGCAGCTTGTTAAAAGCATACTCAATAATTGCAATTGTTTCTCATATTTTATGAGCACATTTCAATAATGAAGCCACCAGACAGTAGACAGACGAAGGCAAAGCCAAAGCCGAAGCCGCGGCCGAAGCTGAAGCTGAAGCTAAGGCGGCAGCTGTAGTTGGAGCTGCTGTCGAACTGCGGATGGCCACTGCCATAGCGGGTGCATTTGGGGCGTTTTTAATGAGGCTTAAACTGCCAGTCAGACGGCCGTCAGGCTATGGCCATTGGCCAATGGCTGCCTACTACTTGGCAACTTGGAGAAGTTGGCAATTTGGTCTTTCATTTATGGCTAAATTGCTAAATTTGGTTGACTCCGCGGCGTTGGGTTGTTATCGCATCGATTTAGAATCGATTGATCGATGGCTGCTGGCGCAACTTTCTCGCCAATGATGGAATTCCTTCTGCAATCTCTGCCCCCATTTTACCATCCGGCATCCGATGGCTTACCATTTACCCGATACCCGTCAGGCTAATGTGTGTGCTATCGCTAATGGTGCGCACTTAATGGCCGAAATGAAATTTTTATTTTGCTTTTCTGCCCAATTCAATTGCCCAATTGTGTCTACATTTTCAGTTTTCAGTTAGTCAGTTATTTTGTTATTGTTGTTTTTTTTCTTTGCCCTAGCCAATTGCCAAGTTTCCTACGGTACTAATGCCGTTGTCCAAATGGAAAGCCAAAAGCCCCAAAATGGTGCCTGAAGTGTGCAAATCTCTGCCATAATGAACCACAGCAGCTCCCTGACTAAAAGGAGGAAAACAAAACAGCATCGAATATACCATTAAATATCATTTGTTATGCCAAATTGTCTACGTATGTATTTTGGCTGGAATGCTATCAATTTCGATAGACAGTCTATACAGCTGTTCCTTCTGCCAGAGTTTTCGTATCATTTCAGTATTTTCGTTAATCAAGCTGTGGTTAATGGCTGTAGATTATATGAAAGTTGTGTTAGCCCAAAACTATAAATGACTTTTAACAGCTACACAGTCATAATTAATTTTTCATGTGGAGTCAGCAGCAGCGTGAGAGCTAATTTGGTCAGCATTGCGCATTTGTAATACGATTTTTCAATAATAAAGTACTTGGTGCAAATAGACTTAACGAAATATTGGCGCAATCCTAAGACTAAAAGCTTAGCTTTAGCCAGTGCATTTAATTCTACAGCATCCTAGGCAAATGTTAACATCGCGAACAGCTTGACATGTAGGTGTGGCACGCTCGAGGTGTGCATGCGTGTGCGTGTACGTGTGCCGAGTGTGTGCGAAGTGAATTGTGGCTGATGACAGCTTTCAGGCCCAGTCAGCAGGCAAGAGGCCGTCAACGAAGAACGCAAAAATAAATGTGATGACAGACATTTGGACTGATTGACTGATGGGCATTAAGTAGCTAAAATTGCATAACATTCGCGACCAGCTCCACAGTGATCTACAGCAACCGCTAGCCCAGCATCCATCCATCCATCCATCGGCATCGTCTTTGTCTTTGTCTTTGTCTCTGACTTTGACTTTGGCTTTGACTTTGACTTTGGCGCTGCGTTCGATGTTGGCCTTTGTTTGGTTTTGGCCAGTCGCCAGTGGTATTGATGGCAGTGCCGCTGATGTTTAATGCTAATCCCAATGTCTGTCACTCTGTCAGTTGCCAGTGGGTAGGTGCCTGAACAGCAGCAGCCGGAGGAGCTGCACCAGCTACCAGCTGCAGGCCAAGTTATTGTTGTTGCTGTTGCTGCAGACGAAGATGAAGCTGGCATTGTTGGTAGCCTGCCAGCCTGGCAGTTGGGCTGCATCCAGCGTTGGTATTTTCATAAAGTCAGCAAACAAATGACAAGCTCTGAGTGCTTGGGCTCTGCCTTTAACTTTCCCCTTTCCTAGCGCTTATCCCGACTCCTTTAACAATTACTCCTCTATCTCTGCATCTTCTTACCTAACTGCTGAATCATGTTTTGCAATATTGTTTCATATCTTTTGGCAATATTTTCTTCTTGCTTTAGGTACACCTGGTAAACTTTTTTGATGCATTTTCAGCTTTTTCCCCACATTTATTCTTGATTACTTTCCAATATACAGCTTCAACTGTTTTTCATTCATTCCTTTCTATCTTCTGCTCCCCTCATTGTCTTATATCTAGTTTATGTTAAATTCCTTGTTCATCTCAAACTCTTTTTTCAGCTTCTCCTTTAAGTCGCGTGCCTCGTAAAGCTTTTTCATCTACTGCTATATCTCTTGCCTCATCGCCTCTAACTCTTCCTCAACGTTTCAACGTTTTCTGCTTCATTAGCAGCTTCCTTTAAGTCTTTTAAGGATAAGCTTTTTTCCAATTACTCTTCTTTTCAGTTCATCTCCCTACCATCATCAACTTCCTAGTCCATAAGCTCATGTTGCGCTCATTAGCAGCCCGAACAGCGAACCTTGTGTGACAATTTGTACCACACAATGGAACGCATTGTTAGCAGAATTCTTAGATCCTTGCCTCGTTGTCCCCGCATCAGGGCGGGTGTATCCGTTACTTGGCTGTTAGAGTTACCGCTGCTGTTGGCCATTTGTTCTTGTTGTTTGTTGGACGCTCAAAATTGCCCATAAAGTACAAAAATGTATGTGGTTGGCCATTGGCAATGACCACAGCCGCAGTGGCTGCCGTAGCAGCAGCAGCAGCAGCAACTTAGACAACAAGCAACAAGAACCAGAACAATATTCAGCCAAGTTCATGAAGCGAACACTTTGTCGTTGGCCATGTTTGCCGCAATCGTAGTACTTGTTGTTGTTGCCGTTGTGGATATTGCTGTTGTTGCCGTTGCGCTTGCAGTTGTTGTTGTTGCTGTTGTTGCTGTTGTTGCCGCACGCAATTTGGAATTTATTTGCACAATAATTGGCAAGCTGAATCAATAAACGCTCGCGGGCAGCCAAAAGCAATAAATTAACAATTGCCACTTCTAAATGACGATAATGAACACGGGTATCATCATGTTTAATAATGATGATGATGATGAGCTTGATGCCGCTGCGGGCCGGAGGGCGCACATTTCGACCAGCGATGAGAAATGACCCAATAAGCCAGGCGAATAAATGAAAACGCAGCGCGAGAGGTGCAGAAAAAAAGGGAAATTGAATTTGTAAGCGAAAACAATCGATAAATTTATATCGATTTATGTGATTGTCTTGGAGCTTGCCGGCTCATAAATCAGACAACAGCTTAACAATTAAAGCTAAGTGTAAAATAAATATAAAATTTCGCACTTATCGATAATTGAACGTTTATCGATAAGTGATTGAGTAAATGCGCCAATTGAAAGCAAATGTGTGCCATTTTCTAAGCTGAAAGTATATCGTTGACAGAATTTGATTAAGCGGAGAAGAAGGTGGAAGGGGAGTGGGGTGGGGTGTGCCGGAGTCGAGCTGTTGATTGCAGCGGTTAACGTTGCGTTAACGAGCAATCGAGTAGCAGCCAGCAAAGGCAATTTAAGGATTGTATGGCCAACTCGAGCAGTGGCTGGAAAACAAAGCTCAGCGGAAATGGATGCAGTCGAGCTGATAAGCGAGATAAAGCCGCACAGCTAAACAGGCAACAAAACGAGCCACCAACAAAATAAAGCAGTGCTACTCACGAAGAACGGTCAACGATTTGTGGCACACACATGCGACCAAAAGTTGCCAGATACAAGCGAGAGATACGCGCAGTTTTGTGGCAGCAACAACTTCCTCATACCAGCAGTAGAAGCAGCATCCAGGCAGGCTGCGAGACAGCCGGGCTAGTTGGCTGGCAGGGGGCTAGCGCATAGCTTAATTAGTGCAATATAGTGGCGAGTTCGTTGCCTAAGTCTTTTGTGTTTCCAAGCCTTAGCCAAGTTTGTTGGCTAAGACTTTTATTTTTGATGCTATCAAAATATTGACGCCAAGACCACAAATCACAATCCAGCAACAGCTGCAAGCACCGTTACAGCGAGCGCAAGCTTGTTGCCTAAGTCTTTTGTTTTCATTGATCGTAGCAGTGAGAGCTTTCTAGCTGCATGCCAATAAAACAGTTGCAAGTTGGTTGCCTAAGACTTTTGCTATTAACTATTAGAGTAGTGACAGGTTCGCAGCTTAAGTCTTTTGTTTTTATTGACCGAAATGATGGCAGCTGTATAGTTGCATGTCAACAAAAAAGTTGCACGCTTATGGCCCAAGTCTTGTGGTGTTAACTATCAGAAGAGTGATAAGTTCGTTGCCTAAGTCTTTTGTTTTCATGCCATCATAATATTGATGTGAAGTGCTGAAGCGCAGCGGGAACGCCCAAAAACCCACAGTACAGAAATCTGTAACCAGCATCCATTGCCGCAAGCACCGTTACAGCGCAGCCTTCAAGTCGTTGAGGCCGCTAAAGCCGTCGCCTGCCCGAACAATAATCAAAAGGCGAATTAAAAATAGACATAGAAATTAATTGCAATGGCAGCGGACAACGATGTGGCCAAAGGGGTGCGGCTGCGACAGCTAAACGCATCTTGGCATCTTTGTGGCATTGGCATGAAGATGCATCTACAGCTGCATCAGATAATGAATTATACAGAGAGGGAGAGACAGAGAGTGTGTGTGAGAGAGAGCGATAACGAAAGATTCTGAGACGCGCCCTGCACTGGACCGGCTATGACTAGGCGCTGCTCTTGAACGTTGGGGCGTTGTTTTTGCTGGAATTGTTGCCGCCTGTCTTTTGTCTTGGTGCGGCAGGCTGCTCTTCTTCTTCTATTTTGAAAGCGGCAATTCATTTTCGTTTTGTCAGCAGCAAGAAGACGCAGAAGACGAAGAAGAAGAAGAGCAACAACACTTAATTGTTGGCCAGTCGTCAACAGTTGGTGGTTCAAACAAATCAAAAGCAACTATTGCTGCTGCAGCAACAGCAACTGTTGCTGCTGTCTAAGCACTGCTCGCATTACTCAATGTCATTGAAAGCCGCCAACGCTGCCGCCAAAGCTAAACTTGCGGCTGATCGTCAATTAGGTGGGGACCAAAGACCACTGACATTTATCTGCAGCCACGCAGCCCTAATTGTGAAGTATGGCCAGCAACAGTTGCAATCATCGCTGCCATCCCAGCACCAACTCAGCTAGCCCAGCTAGCTCAGTCAGTCAGCTTGAGTGACTAATTGCCAACTGATTGCAGCGCAACGCTTTGGCTTATAAATAGGCACAGCAGCAGATCACAGCTGAGCCGAGTGCCCAGTGCCGACTGCAGCAACAGCGATTAGATGATGCTGCTGCTGCTGCTGCTTCTGCTGCCAGCCCCCAATAGCAACATTAAGTGCACTTCAGTTAATCAACTGCACATCGTTTCAGCTCTGCAACACCTGCCACTGCATTTGAGTGCCAAGTCTAAGCAAAAGCTGCCCAAAATGCCGAAATGCTGTCTGGTGTGGAGCTCGACTACAATTTGAGCTGGCTGTATGACTCGGCATTGGAATCGCATCGGTATCGCAACTTACCTTCAGAAGTTGCAGCTCGAAATGTGATGCCAAAGAAAACTGTAAATTGAAATGGGAAACAAAAAAACAGTTAGTTTTACTCTTCAGACATTGCTTGAAAATACAAAATAAATAAAGATTTAAAATAAATGATGCTAATATTAATATAAAACTTTATCTAAGCGACATCAAGTTTTATTGATAAATAAGCTTTCTCTATACCAAAATACATATAATCATTGAGGCTGAATTTATGGATAAATATTATGAGCTTTTTTTATGAGAGTTGCTCTGCTTGCTATGCTTTTACACAAGGTCACATAAATGAGTCGGCAGACGACCATGGCTAGATCATGTCTTTGCTTATCTCCGGCTATTACACAAATTCTTTCCGTTTTCATTCATATTAGAAAACAATTCGTTTTCTATTTGTATCTAGAGTTATGTCTTAGTTATACAGAAAAGATATATATATACTGTAAATAATAAATATACATATGTATATGGTTAAATGAAATCTTCGGCTGCATCAACTCCTTCTACATTAGCTGGCTTTGAAATCTCAGTTCGGATTTATATTAAAAGTGAATTCCAGCTCTTTTCAGCATTCTCAATAATGAGAGAATTAGCATAACAATCACTGTCTGCATGCTAAGAAGCATCTTTATAAGTGGGTCTACGTTTATCTGAAACTTGAAATATATTGCCTTTGCTTCTGTTAGCTTTGTCTACAGTACATTCAATGAATATATTGCCCGTGTATAAATCTATAAGTTACATCTCGCAGCATTTCCCCAAAATAGCCAAACTTCTTCGCTTTCAGCTGCCACCCGTTGCAACAGCAGCAGCCGCAGCAGCTTTCTTCGGCTGCAGCTAATCGGACGGCACATCTCGGCCGCATCTTTCAACGCTGCGCGTAAACAATGCGCCTTAATTATTAGTTATTCCCGAATCTGATCATAATAACAATCAGGGGAAATGCACTTTGCAGACGAGCACGCAGCTGGGTGAGCGAGAACGAGTTTTTTTGATTTTCATTTTGATTTTCTGTTTTTTTTTTTCATTTTTTTTTTAAATTTAAGCTACTTTTCTTTCGCTTTGAAGATGAACAGCAGGCGAATGCATATTTGAACTTATTTGATGTTCAGCTGTGAGTTGAGCTCTTGCTATAGTTGTTGTTGTCGTTGTTGTTATCGTTGCTGTTGCTGTTGTTGCGGCATTGTCATCATCATTATGATCATTATGCCGTTGGCTGGCAGTTGCTTCATTCTGGTTTCCAGCAGCGGCAACAACATGTTCTTCGGCTAGTAAACCGCTAGCTAACCGAAGACCCCGACCCGGCTCGCTTGCTTTAGCTGAAAAGTTGCTGCGTAACGGTATCTACTACTCGCAGCAGCTCCCAGCTAGCGCGCAGCTCGTCTAATGGGTTATTGATATACGCGCTGACTGGCTGAGAAAAAAAGCAAAACAAAACAAAAATAACACAGCAAAGAATGAAGAATTGGAAAACGAACAAGCGAACGGGCGAGCAAACGAACGTATTGCCATGCCACGCCCATATCGACCCCTGGCAGGCAATAGGCAATAGGCAATAGGCAACAGGCAATAGGCAATAAGCAGACGGCCAGCCCACCTGGTCTTCTAGTTTGGTGGGGCACTCGCCACCAAGTCGTCAAGTCATCATTCAATCGACTGCAGCAGCAGCGAGTGGAAAGTGCAAAAAGAAATTGTGGCGCAGCATGAGGCAGCCGGAGATCGGGACACGGACGAGCGGATATATTTGCATGCGACCAATAGCAATAACAACAACAACAGCTACAGCAACAGTAACAGCAACAGGCACAGCAATAACATGCTGAGTAATTAAAGTAACAGCTACAGCACGAACAATTAAAAACAGAGACAGAGAGAGAGAGATAGAGAGAGCGAACAAGACCTGGAGACAGGAACATGACGTGTCGTGTCTTCCTCGAAGCCAGCAAAAAACATTTATATATATGTATAGGTATACATATATAAGTTCATATAAAGTTGCAGCTACAATAACAATAAATGTTTGCTTTCTATTTGATTACTTGACCGAATTTGAAAAACAAAAGACTTAAGACACAAACTTGGCCAAGCAATGCTATGCGGCAGGTTAGTTGGGCGGCATTCCCATTAAGCTCTATGCAAATGTGCAACGCCTGGCTGAGCTGCTGCCACTATTGTGGTGCGGCGGTGTTGTGTGAATAACAAAAAGCACAAGAAGCCGAAGCCGAAGCAGAAAAAAAAGCGATGCCAGTTCGCTGCAGTTGCTCCAATTTCCAAAGAAAATTCTATGAAGCGCGGCAGCTAGCTGACGGTAAGTACAACAGACAGAGAGAGGGTAACTAGCATTCGCACACTCCAAAAATATACTTTGCACACACACACACACTCAGACTCGTATGGAGCGAGGCATTTGCATGCTGCCCGTGTTTAATTAAAGCTCAGACGCTGCTCATTAAAACTACGGCCTAGTCCAACGAATGGGCACAAACCACACAAATACACAGTTGAACTGGGCTGTTGTCTGCTGGACACGTCAAGTGCAATGATATCATTTAGCAGCGTGTTGAAATCCAAAAAAAAGAAGAAAAGAAAATGAAGACGAAGAAGAAGCAGAGACGAGTACTACGCCCAACTTGAAATGACACTCGAAATGGGAACACTTTCACACGTTGCCCGGACAATGGGACAAGTGTAGAAGTGTACTTGTTAATCCAGCTTCAGCCATGGCTCAGGTATAAGTGCTTTCCACTTCTGTGGCTCATCATCATAAATGTCCAACATGACGCCGCGAGTCATCATCATTCAATCAAACGCCAGCTGTGAGCTGCTAATCAAGTTAGTTATTTAAATTTGTTTGCTTTTTTGTTGGTCTAACGATGAGCGACAGCAAGAGACCTATACAAAAGAGAGTTGATGGCAAAAACGAGAATATTACGAATTCATTTTTTATTTTGCTGTCTTTTATGACAGAGGCAGCGCAAATTATAACAAGGCCAGGCCTTTGTATTTGGCCATGTAGTTTAGCTTCAGAACTCTCGTGGAATTCCTAAAAGAAAAAGTAATTCGGATGTTAAATGCTTGCTTGCCTTTATGACACCGCTTGAAATGGAAATCGTAGAAAGCAGAGCTAAGTTTATAGAAATTTATGAATAGCAGATCTTGGGCTACATTAAGGCTGACTCAGTCGTTAATCACTCACGCCAAAGCTTCACATCAATGACTTAGCTTGCTGGATTGGTTACTGCTTCTAGCAAAGCATTTAGACCTATTTGCTCCTAACAACAACTGCTGTTTCTATAGTGAGTTTATATCTGTGCTCGGGTTCACAAATCGAGCCTTTTCTAGTTTCCAGTTTATCTTCTTAAAAAGACGATTTTTGTGATTAATGTGAAAGTCCTATAAAAGTTGTTGCTCTAGGAATTTGCATTCTTTTTGGGCAACTTCTTCCTGTTCTTCGTTTCGGATGCTATTAAAAAAAAAATCATCGATAATTGCCCTCATATATATTTTTCGACTCAATTTTCTTTCTCTAAACTGTTCTTCGACTCACACCATACGCCAGCTATTGTGCTTAGATTCTTTTTTGTGCGTTTTTAAGGCTGCGTTGAATAATTTGTTGGCCTAATTGGCAGCTGTTGTTGAAAGTTGAGTCAGCTTGAAGAGAGACTCTGCGACAGCGATGCGACAATCAAATTCATAATGGGAAACGCGAACAAAGCCAAGCGCAGAATCTTTCATTTGACTTACAGGGCGCATAGTTAACTACAACTAAAGCCGAGTGAGCGGTCAGTGGGGCGTGCTGTAAACAAAAAAAAAGAACCGTTGACTAGCACAGATTCCAGCTAGTACCCCCCCTCTAAAAGAAAACGAAAATATTTGAGCTGGAACCAGCCAAAAAAATAATACAACAAAATTATGAAAAAAACTGCCAGCTCATCATTTGCAGCATTTTGTGTCTTGGAATTCGGAATTGGAACGGGCAGAAAAAAAGGGGGAAAAATGGCAAAGCAGAAGTTGCAACTCAGCGAGTGTTTAAACGATTTGGGCTTGAGTACACTCGTACACACACTCGCACACACTCACACACATTCACACACAGTCAACACACGTATCGCTGACCATTCAACAGGCTCTTGAAGTGTTCGTTGTTTGAAGAGCTTTAAGAACTGGCCGCAAAGTGTTTTGGCAGCTATCTTACCATTTATCCAATTGTATATTTGTACATTTCTTCATTTGTCTAGTTATTTGGCCCACGGTTCGCGAATCAATTGTCGCAACAGGTGCTGAATTCATGGGCTTAATTTGTTCAAAGTGCTTCAACAGCTGCTCTTGCTGCGATTGCTGCTGCTGTTGCTGTTGCTATTGCTTTGGTTGCGGCTGCGGCTGCTGCTGCTGCTGCTGCTGTTCAGAATGTGGGTCAGCGCCACAGCAACAACAATGCCAAAGAACAACTCCAACTTCAACTCGAATAGCAACAACAACTCTTAACTGTGCCACAGCGCATTCAGTTACAACTGCCGCAGCGAAGCGGCACCAAACCCGAAACGAAATGAGCCGCCAGAGCCACCAAATGGTTGAGCCACTGATGGCCGAAATGTGAGACAGGATGAACAAGCATCTTGTTGTTGTAGTTGTTGTAGTTGCTGTTGCATTTTCTTTTTTAGTGTCAGTTGCTTGTGTGTAGGCTGTAGACAAGTTCTTAGCCAGCTTTAAAAAAAAACAGCAACAGGCAAAGAAAACTTCTTGCAACTGGTGCATCACATTTTGCATAGCTGTTGCGCTTAGATGGCGCACTTAGATATCAATATGTTTTTCCACGTAAAGAAAGCAGCTACAATTTGTCGAATTTTATTTAGAGTGAGGGAAGAAGACACATCATGTGGCATTAAAAATTCAAATAGCAAAGAATAAACAAAAGTTTGAAACACATAAAAGGGAATTAAAAGGCGAATTGGAATTGCAATTACGAAAGCTAAGCACATATATTATATAGCTATTAAAGAGGTGGTCATGAGTATACTTTAATACTGTTAGCTGCTCATCTAAACAAGTAACTATTATTAACTTTTTTCAATTATAGAACTCAGCTCATCTTCTTGTTTCGCAACAACTTTTTTCTAAAGTTGATATTGATTCTTTGGAACTACAAATATTTCCAAATCAGAGCAGTCTTGCTTGAACTCAATCTTCAATTAGTTTTCACAGCTTATCTGTATTGTCGTTGTTGTTGTTGCTGCTTTTATTTGTTTGTATTCTAATCTAATCAAAATCGATTTCATCAATTTCCGCTGCGAAACTTGGCAACTTGATTGCCAGCAAATGAAGTGAAATACATTTAAAAGTGGGCCAAGAGAAAAAAGCTTTTAGCGCTTAACGTTTAGTTGAAGCTGATGTTGTTGTTGTTGTTGTTGTCGTTGTCGTTACTGTTGTTGTTATTGGCATTTTCTCATGTAGTTTTTGGTTAGTGTTGGCTGGCGCTGGCTTTCTTAAGCCTCTGGCAGATTTGGGTCAGCTTTGTAGCTCTCCACCCCATCGACCCACCCGCCCGACACGCATCTCGTGCAGATGGCGACGCAGAATGAACGACAGATAACGACAGAGAAATCTTTTTCTTTTGCACTGAGAGACGTAGCGGAAGGTGTGAGTAGGAAAAGCTGGGGGAGGAGGGGTTGGTCGATCTTGCGGGCGGTTGGTTGTAATTCGTTTGGTCTTGTGGTCTGTGGGCCATGCTGCAATTAAACGTTTTTCCACTTAAATGCAAATGCATTTCGCTAGCAAGTTCGTTGCCTAAGTCTTTTGTTTTGGGGCATGCAGCGCGTACCGTTTCGCTCTCATGTTAAACCGCTTTTATAGCTACCATTCTATTTCTTTGGGGCTTTTTTACGATTCGATTATAAAGCAACAAGTCATTTTTATACAACATTATTACGTTATTTCCGGGGCGGCACAGCAACATGTACTATATGTTGTGTGCTGTATGCGTGTGTGTATGTGTGTATAAAAAAACAATAAACTTCAATTTCAACAAAGTCAACTCGCATTTTTTGGCTTCTGCTTAAGATGTGCTCACCTATGTATATGCTCGTGTGTGTGTGCGAGTGTGCATGAGTGTAAAGCTATAAAAGTAGACGCCGGCCCTAGTGGCGCAGTGGGTAGGTGCAGTGCACTGCGCCATGTGGTGGGAGGGGTGTAGCGGGGCAGCTAGTTATTTCTTTGGGGAGCTGCTGCTCCGCATTTCAGCTCTTTTTTCTGCGTGCGCTTTTTTTCATATAGAAACATAATTTTTTGTTGTAGTGTTTTTAATGCGTTTCTCATGCTCTCGGCCCGTTGCTTTTTGCTGCTGCTTATCGCTGTGTGAGTGTTGTGTGTGTGTATCTGTGTGTCTTTCTTTTACACTAAATGCTTTCCTAATGAATTGGGTGACCAGCAACGACGACGTCGACGCTGACGACGATGGCGGCCTGGTAATAACGGTTAATTGCGTTAATGACTTTAACAGAAAATATAAAGCGCAGGCATTAAAATAATAAAAAAAAGTAAAGTAAAGTAGCCAAAGTAGACAAAAAGAAAGAGCATTAAATGTGCCATTGCTGCAAGCGTATGTATATATATCTGTATATGTGTGCGTGCGTGTAAGACAGAGAGAGAGCGTGTCCAGCTGGGTGGCTTTGGACTTAGTGGGTTCAGGTCTTGCCTGCATTTTCCAATGAATTGAAAATGGCGCAAGTTATGCAAAGTCAAAGTCGGCTGCGGGCAAAGTAAGTGAGTGCTCATCCTGCCACACACACACAGATACTCGCACACACTCATAAGCCATACGCATTCATTTTGCGCACTCATATTTGATTTTTTTTATTTTTGCGCTCAAGTTCGTTGCCTAAGTCTTTTGTTTAGCGCCTGCATACGAAACGTAAGTACAAACAAATAGTTTAAATTGTACAGCCTGAGCTTAGTTTTGATTTTAACTCTGCTTTAGCCTTAAACAAAAATCCTCTCCTACGCGCTTCTCATTAGATAAAAGCTACGAAAGTTTTATTTGTTGTATTTCCCAGGTTTGTGCCAATTTCAACTGATAAATAAAGCTCCCAGCTTCTAATTTCTTTAAGTTTTTCTCTAAGTGACTAATATAAGAATATTATTTGGCATTTCAATTAATAGGCAATGCTCTAAGCTCCAACATAGTAAAATGTTTATGTTTTAGTATTTATTATTATTTACTTAATTTTATAAGTTTTTTTTTTTTAATTTATAATTCTTATGATTTATATTGTTCTGCTTATTATAAATATGCATATTTATTTTATTTAAGCATAAGAAATTTGACTTTCATATATATGAACGAAACCTCAGTAAAGTTCAGCAATGGAATTTTATTTGTTTATAATATTTTTGTATTATTTGTTTACTTCCTTTATAAGATTGAGTAAATGTTATTCGTGTAGAATACTATATTTACTAAGAGATCCTCAGCTGAGTCTCTTTGAACTGTTCGTTACCAGTTTTATTTTGTACGACCTTCGTGTACATATTTGGCATTATATTTAAAGTTTCCATTTCTCAACTGTTCTTGTTTGTTTCATTTTAGTTTTTGCGACACTTCTTAAATTACGGAATACCATAAAAAAAATGTATAAAAAATTCAGCACTTCTCGAGTTTTGAACTTCGCAGGCATTTGGAGTTTTTGCTTACCTTCGTTTATGTTTATATTGCACAATAAATTGAATTAAGAGTTTGTTCTGTTGTTGATGTTGTTTCTCGGGAAGGTTTTATGTTTTCGTTGACCTTCTTCGGCTTTAATGTGTTGGCTACGAAAATCCTTTCGCGTATGTTGCTTTTGTATGGATGAACAGAAAAAAATGCTTGCACTTTCACACTTTCGGCACTTTGTGGGGCACTGTGGAGCACAAGGAGGTGTCTTGTACTCGAATCCGAATGCCACCAAATGTTGCAATGTTGCACACTACCAAGTTCACTAGGAGCACACAGAGTTGTTTAAAAAAAAAAAAAGTATTTAGTATGTCCACGCTAATGCTGCTGCTGATGCTGCTGCTGCTGCTGTTGCTGCTGCTGCTAATGCTGACTCGACTCGGCGCTGTTGGCACTTCAATTGCATCACGCGCAATGGCTGGTGGGCCAGCGAGTGCGCCACTTTTATGCTTTTCCCAGAGGTCTCCACACCGAAGAAGAACCAGCTGGGAGAGCGCACAAGAACAGCGGCAGAGAAAGCGACGCCGGCGTCGTCGTCATCATGTTAAGAAAGCTATGCAGCAGCAGCAGCAGCGATAGCGTCAGCAACAACGACAGCAACAGCAACGGCAACAGCAGCAATGCAAACGCACGAAGCAGAAGCGAAGAAAAGCGCGAGCCCATTTCTACTTTACACACACACACAAGCTTCCACACACACACACACATATTTACATGAGCACTCACACAGACACGGTCGAGCGAGCGTTGCGCCTCTTCTGCAGAACAAGAAAGAGTTCACAAAGCTGAGAACATGAGAGCGCGCTCTCCAAACTTACAACAACTACAGCGCACGCGCGCACACACACTCTCCACGGAGAGTTGGACTGAAGGCGACCTCAAGCTTAACAGCAACAGCGCAGTCAGCAGCATTAACAGCACTCGCTGCTCGTAGCATTGAACTTGAACAACAGAGCGCCCACTGTTGCTGGCTTCGACTCAAGGCGTTCGCACGCCGCTCGCCGCTGGCCGCTCCGCCGCTGTCTCGACATTACATGCTGAGAGACAACGGCACCTGTTACAGCGCATCGATTTGCATGGCTACCGTTCGGCGCGTCAGTGTGGCAAAGGTAGAGGGCGCGCGGGCGGGCGGTGGGAATCGGTCGTAATCTTGTCAGCATCTGTGATGCTGCTGATCTACTATTGACCGATAAATATGCTAATGAATTATGCGCAGTCACTACGCAGCGGCTACGGCATGTTGTGTAATCAGCCACCGATGCCAGCCCAATGATAAATATGGGCGTACTTTATTGATGGTCGTAAATGTAATGAACAAACATCCAGCAATCTACAGGCGTTTCCATTCTAACTGTATTCGAATTTCGAATGCATTTTACTTGCTTCAGAGAACAGTCACAAATATGGATACTTGCTGCTGCAGTGGTTGCTGCTTCGAATAGATGAATATCTTATGTAAGTACTACATTGTGAAGATACCTAATGGTATAATTTAAGGTATCGCATCTGCCTGTTTGAATTGCTTAGCTTGCATCGAGAGTTGGTTTGCCGTACATAGATACATTTCTGATAGATATGGGGGTACCATCATTATTATATTAGCATTTTGAATAAGGTCTGTTCACTTCTGGGCCATTCACCAAATTTTTATAGTTTTTCAAGCTGACATGATATATTTTTTGGCAAATGAATTTCAAAGAATCTTTAGATAATTGCTTTCAAATGAATATAGTCTATTGTTCACAGTCTCATTCAGGTCTAGACATTTTATTTTTCATATATACGCCACCATATCTCGAACATAAATAAGTCTTAGCTCAGGTTTAGAAAGCTACAGTAGCTTCTATAGAAATAAATATTACATTTTATATACGTACGACTATTTGGCATGTACAATAAACATAGAGGTCTCTGACCAATGGCCATGTGAATTTTTCAGCTTTTCAAGTATTTCGTTTCATGTTTTTTTTACTGTTTAGCTTAGTGTTTTTTTTTTGTCGCGGCTTATGCGAATAGAAAGTGGTCGGGGTACAGCATATTTTGTTGATATTATGCCAATTAAAGCAAAGGGTGACAAATTCTGCGTCCGTTACGTACGAAATATGTTAAGTAAAAACGTGAAAAAAAAAGAAGAAAATCAGCTGAATCGCTGGCTATATTTGCATTAAACATTAACGGAGTTGCCTGCGAGGCGAAAAGAACTAACAACAGCAACAACAATAAACTAGCTGGAAATGAAGAAAACAAATATTAAAGTGGCTGCCCGTTTTGCGGGCCAAGGTAGAGGCTGTGGCGGCGGCGTCAACTGCGACGCGGACTGCGACCGCGGCTGAGTAATGAGAATTTAGTCAAGTAAACTCTACGCAGTCGCAGGTCATTGCCATGCTGCTAACGGCGCTGCCAGCGAAAATGTTAACAGCGAGCCTTAACAGCGCCCTAACAGCGCCTTGTAGAGTTGCCATAGAGTGGCGACTGTAAATGTAATCATAATTCATTAGAGGCGGCATCAATTGAGCAGCAGCTCGCCTTGACATAACAGCAGCTGAAAGAAACGAAAGATGAAAATAGAGATGGAGATGGAGTTGGCGATGGAGATGGAGATGGAGACTTGGCTTGGGACTGTCTGACTGACTGCAAGCGACAATAATTAAGATCGGAACGAATGGTGAACGCGCTGCTGCTGCCGCTGTCGCTGCTGGCGTCGCAGTCGTTATTGTAGCTGGAGCAGTCGCCGCGAAAGCGTAAAGAAATCACTTAAAATAAGAAAATTGCTTGACGCTTTGAGTTCCGCTTATTTAAGCTGCCGCTGCCGCTGCTTAGTGCACGGAGCAGCCTCACTCCCACCAGCTGCAGCCCTGCTCTCGGCAAACCCCACCCAGCTCGCACCGCCCCCTTCGCTGGCCACACGGAACATGTTCTATGTCACAGCTGCAAAACTCCAAAAGCCCCGTTGGTCGCTTTTGCAACTGCTCCCCATTGCAGCAACTGCTGTGTTTTTGGGCGCCAGCTATCAGTCACCTCATATGCTAGAGATGGTCGCGTGATAGAACGACTCTATGAAGCATATCCAGTCTTACTTCGCGACCATCTCTAGTCTCTGTTGTTATTATCCATTCGCTCTGTACATTTGCTGCCTGTCACGCGTCCATCTCAAATGTCTCATACATATGTCCTGCTAGGACAATGTGGATTGCAATTGATTGTTATATAACAGTTCTTGTATAACAATTTATATTTCAAGAATAACTCACATCATTATGGAATCGCAAAAGTGTCTTGTATTGGCCTGTCACAATCTCTGCTCTATATATCATTTGTCATAATTTAATATCAAATTTTACTCAATAGACAGAAACTTGTGCTATATGGCAAGGTCTTGTATCATATCACGCGCTCAGCTCTAAGTCTTCGCAAAGCATCTCCTGCAGTCGCCTGGCATTCCAAGCAGCTGTTATGACAGTCTTAACTCACAGCTGACGAAGCGCTTTTGACCAGTTTGCCACACACACTTGCACACACACACATGCTCGCTTGTTGTGTGTAGTTTTTTGTTGTTTTTGGTTATGTTCTAAATATTTGCACGGCTTTGGTCATTTTGTGGACGAGACAGCCTTTCTTTTTTGCTCAGCTTTGGCGTGGCTCTCTTCTGTTGAGCGCTGCTCGGCTATATGTAAGGCTTTTACTTTTTTAGCCGAGTTCACTTCAGCTGGGTTCAGTAGAGTTACTCGGTCTCGGATTGGTTGGACTCTGTTCCGGTCTGCTCCATTAACAACGATGCCGAATGACAAAAAGATGGCCAACGCAAAGTCCGCATAACCTTTCACTTCCCTGGGCAAATAGTTAATCTTGTCTGTCTGTTTGCTTGGTTGTTGATTCGATTTGATTTCTAGCTAATTAGTTGTTTATCATACATGCCAGTTAATCACGGACGGCAGCCATTAACCGTTAGCTTTCCAATGCGGCCAACGAGTTTTCGATGGACAAAGCTCTTTGAAAAGTGCTCGCTCAGCCGGCCGGAAGTCATGTCGGCGCAGGCGGCGATGATCTGAACAGATTCTAAACACGACCAAAACTCATCCAAGTTAGGAATTTGTGTACAGCCCAAAAATGAAATTCATAAGGGCCAGGCGTCTGGCTATTACACTAATTTCACTAATCTCTAAGCCTACCAAATTATGGCTGGCTATTTGAGACGAGCTGTGAGATGAGCCGTGGCAAGTAGCAAAGTGAGGTTCGTACTTCACGAAAATAAAAGCCGTTATACTTAAGAATATTACGAAAGCAAACGGTGTCGGCTTGAACAAAAAAGTTCTCTCATAAATCTCCAAAGAAACTTTTTATTAGACGAAACACTTTGTATCTATCGATCAGCATGTTTAACCTAATGAAACATGTTTGGACTTACAGCTTAGAGCTTTCTTCAATGAAAGACATTTGGGAAATAGCTATAATAGATCATTTATATATATATATATATACGTTCATATATATATATATATATATGGAGATGAAATGTAGTAAAAATAGATATAGAATCCGTGCTAACGAAACAAATCTAAAGCCAGAGATCCATTCACAAAGATATATTACTTAACAAATCGCTTAGTTGTTTCAGCATCTACATTAAGTCAATGAAATTTAAAATCTTGATATGTTTACATACTTCTGAGCACTAGTGTAGTACAGTATAAGATATTGTATCTTAAATGAAGCGAGGGGCAACCATAAAAACGCTGATTATTCCCCCTCTCTCTCCCTCTCTATTTTCCAGTTGAATCTCTCAAAGAACTCTCCGAGAATGTTAATTTATAGGTAACGCAATGAATTCTTTATAGCGGGTGTTGATCGTGTCCGCTGAGTATGTGAATGACCAATTGAGGTATTTGTTGATGATGCTCAAGATCAGAGACACGCAGGGTTAATGAGAAGAGCTCTTGCTGGCTGCGAAAGAGAGTGGGGGACAGGTCATTTAATGCCGTGGAGCTGCCAAAACGCAGGTGCCTCTTTTGGCTTTCAATCAAGTCGAGTCCAGGCTGGAGCTTCTCTTGGCCCATTCGCTGTCAACAAGGCGCAAGAAGTTCTCCGGCTTTAGGACGCTGCCAGTCAAAGAGCTGGCAGCAATTCGTTGGTCGTGTCGGCTGGCCAGCCCCAAAGCGAAGGCAGCTAATTAGCGCCTTGGCTGCGGCTAACAAGACGCGCTGCAAACAGCGACGTCGACTGCGCAGCCGACTGCTAGGTACAAGCGTGGTCATTTATTAGGCTGATTGCCGAGCTGAGCTGCCGGGCTGATTAGCAAGGATTGCGGGCCACAGCCAGTCAGGGCAAGGCAAGGGAAGCTGCGGTTGCATTTGGCGTTGCAGTTGGCAGGCGAGTCCATTTAGTCTCTAATTAAATTTTGCACAATTCTAAGACGTGCTTGACATTTATCTTAATAATTTTTGGCATGGCCTGTCGTCAGCTGTGACTGGAGTTGGGGCTTGGAGGCCATTTGCATTTGGCCAATTTAAATGCTGGCAGACTGAAAAGGCGAAATGTTCGACGTGCCACGTTTGGCCGCAGCGACAGCGACATGCGACGCGCACATCGATCATCATTTGCGGCACGAAAAAAGTGAAATGCCTGCAAACGAGCGGGGGAGGGGCAAAATGAAGAGGGGGAGGTGGGTGCCAGCAGCAGCAGCACTCAACAAGCAGCAGGCAGCAAGCACCGCCGGTCACACAGACGCTGGAATTCTGATTTTCTCGCTGCTGATGATGATGATGAACGTCTCCGTCTGCGGCTGCGTCTTGGTCGTGTCCAACGTAGCTGGGCATTAGAATTAAGCTGTAACTTTGCATCGAAATTAAATTTATACCTCGAGCAGCAACTGCCAGCAAGCAGACAACGACGACAACAACAACATCCACAGCCATTAGAAGAAAATCAGCAAAATTGCAAAGGAGAAAAAATTTGAAAATAAGAAGAAGAAAAAATGCCAGCATAATAAACGTAGCGAGACATTAGCTCAAAGCCACCAAGGGTGGGGGCAAATAGGCTGAGGAGATCACTTGAGCAGGGGGCGGGCCACTGGCAGGCTTTTTAACGGCTGCGGGGGCGGGGCTTAGGCGATGACAGCAATCGTCAGACATCGCATTCACATGTGAAAGTTGTACAAAAACAAGAAAAATTATTGAGTTTAAACAAAAACAGAAGATGAACAACAACAACAGCAATAAAAACGAAACAGAAAACAGAAAAAATAAGAAGAAGCTGAAGCTGAAGAGGAAAACGCGCCTGTCGATTGGCTGGCATGCTCATCTCCAAAGATCATGTCATGTGCCGCTTGTTATTATGAACGATAATGATGATGATGATGGCACCATCGGACTGACCCAAATATTCAGCTAGATGTAGCCATAAAACGAGATTAAGCTGCATATGAGCGACAGCTATCCTAACGAAAAGATATCCTATATGAGTTGGTGATAGTGATTTGAATGCATTTGACGTGAGAGAGCGAAACTCTTTGGCAACGTAGAAGCTGTGCATGAAAGTGTTTTCATATAAAATTATCAACTTTAATTGCTAGTTCCAAGACAATCTACACTATAGAGTAGTTTGATATGATAATGAGAACTATAAACTGAAGAAGGTATCAACTTCGAGTTTATTCAATATAATTTTAAAAACAATTAGTTTTACATGTAAAAACTTTATTTTCTATGTCAGCTATTAAAAATATAATTGCCCCAAAGAGTGGCATGCATAAGCAAACTTTATATACGGGAGTTAAATATTGTGAATACTAACGACATTCCAAATACTCTTGAATATATGAGCAAAGCATATTTTAAGTACGGAAAATTGGTATCCAAAAGATAATGTAAAATGAATACGATTTTAATTGAAGTTTCAATTTGAAGTAGGTACTTAAGCTATAGTCAGCTTAAGTATTCGAGTGCCCCTCGCTGAGTTCTGTAAATAATGTTTTTTGCCCATCCTACCCGGATACTATATGTATCCATATGCATAAGTAAACGCTCTCATAAATCAAACAGAGGTTTTCTGTTGTTTTTGCAATTCTGTTTGTTCGATATGAAGGTTTCACCTCGCTTTTTGGCCGGGCCAAATGTAACCTCTTTGGCCATTGTCCAGTGTAATTTGCATCATGTTCTAGTTTCCATTTATGTATATATTTGCTTTTGCTTTTCGTTTGGGCTTGTGGTATTTACTAGTTGCTTTTGTTTTGGAATCAAATCAGAAAAACAAACACACAAAAACAAATTTCGTAGAAAGAAAGAAAAAAAAATAACAAAAATGACTTTAAACTTCTACAAATAGTGCAAAGTTTGCTCGTCATTGCGGGACCGTTAGTTGGCCATATATAAGTATATCTAAATAACATATTTGGGCTAGACTGATGTGCTCATAAGGGGGCAGCGCGGGGATAAGCACGCTGATAAAGCGATCAGGGGAAGAGCAAACAAAAGACTTAGGCAACGAACGCGACGCAGGGCGAGGCGAGCTGAAGCCAGTTTGCGGCATCTTTAGAAATAATTATCGCCTCTGTCCATATTGTTCTAACGTGAAAGTAAAAACCGTTAAGAATTAATAACTATACAAAGTTTTTGGCCAACAAATTTGCAAGGCAACAGCAACAGCCACAACAACAACAACAAACAGAGTGCAAAAACAGACAGAGGAAGGGGCAACAAAATTTATAAAAATAAACTTTTTCTTTTACTGGGTCAACTTTTTGTTGTTGCTGTTACTAATGCTGTTGTTTGGCTTTTACGCTTATAACAACAACAGCAACAACAACAAATGAAAACAAATAACAGTCAAAACGAATCAAAGAACTTTATTTGATGTCTCAGCGACTGCTCACCACACATTCGATATATGCCATAAAAATAATAAAAGCACTTCTGTGATTTATTGCGATTATCAATATGAAAGTGATACGCGACCCAGAGACCCACAGAACGCGCAGGGCTACACGACCTCGCCCACTTCCAAATGCCAAAGTCAAAAGCTAATTAATTTCCATAGCCAGCTATAGAGGTCGGGGGCAGGTCTTAGACAAGTTATTGTGGGCGTTGCTCTGACTCAATTTTACAATTTTGGCAACATTTTCGAAATCGGGTCCACCCTGACGATGACGTTACCCAAAAGCTGATTGATCAATCATCGGCTATGTAAATCCATTTGATGCCGTTACCTGCTGTCACATGGGAGGTCTCCTCTACTCCACATATGCTGTTGAGTTAGCATATTTATGTTTATATTGTGTGAGTTATAATTGCTTGAGACATAATTAATCACGGAATTGTCTTTAATTTAACAGTAATTTGCTGGTAATACTACCACACATTCCCCGTGTCTATCGTTCGGTTAGACTTTTAGACTGTTCAGTTAGTGGACAGTCGTCAGCTGGCTGGCCATCATTATCGCTTGCGAGCGGCCATTATCATAATCATCATTATCGTTAGCATTAGTATTGGCATTGGCATTGGCTGAGCAACAAAAGCGCGACAACGACGATCACGACAACGGCGCAAAAACAACTGTAAAGCTCAGTAGATACAGATACAGATGCAGATGCAGATACAGATAGAGAAACAGCTAAATTTCAAGACACAGATACACAACTAAATATTTCTATGAATGAACACTGGCAGACGTTGACTTTTCGCTTCTTTGCTTTTTTGCAGTGCTTTGTTTTGTTTTGTTTTTTTTTGTTTTATATATTTACTGCGAGTCTATCAGATCATATCTTGCTTGAGAAAATGTAGAACTTTGTTGCTTCATCTCTTTAATACTAATATTTAGGGATAAATAATTTTCAGCTGAAGCTATCATAATATATTGGAAGTATTATTCTAGATTTGATATAATATTGCTGTGCCTAGAGCTTCGTTTTCTCTACAGATAAAAACATTTTCTTCACTGAAAGACATTTCATACAACTTTTACAACCAAATCATCAAATTGATAATAAGCTCTCTTATCATTGTAATCGATGTATATTTACTAGGCATATTTGTACATTCGGGGGGGTCAACATATTATATCGACCTGCAGTTATATCGAATGATCAGTTGAGTAAGCTCTAACAAATCTGAAACAAGATCTAGATATCAGCTCAGCAATGCCTACAGCTCAAATATCTAAATATCAGATGAGCCTAGCAAACAGCCCATAGCTTCCATGTATTTAGCTGAAGGTCATTTAGCGTAGGCGCCTCTGCAGACTGTGGACCTGAATTCGAGATAGCCGTTACCAGCCGTTGCCAGCCAGCTCTCCCCCAACATCAAAGCCTATATCAAATGCCAATTCCAAATAGTCATTTAGGCCAACATACTCGCAGCAGAAAGGTAGATAGAAAATAAGCTAAAACCAAAAGCAGTTGCTAACAGTTGACCAGGCAACAATTGACCGATTTCCATGGCCTGCTCCTGGTCCGCGGCTGGCTGATAAATGAATGAGACGTTGGCCAACACCATAACCAACCGAGCAGCATCGCTCCTAGTGCTAGTCGCTGACCTAGAATGCAGCTTTAGCTTTTACTGTTGTCTCTGCCCGTTCCGTAGCTGCTTCTGCTGCTGCTGTTGTCGCTGTTGCTGTTGCTGCTGCTGCTGCTGCTGTTCTGTTCTGTGTTCTATTCTCTCTGTTATATGTGTCGTCGCTTGCAGCGCTTTGTATCCATGAGTTTGGTTACCAATACCGTTTGCTGGCAACTACAGCGCCAACTTATTAGCATAATCTCAGCCAATGCAGTCGCAGCCGCCGTTGCTGTCGCTGTCGCTGTCGGAGTTGACGTCGCAGTCGCCAGCTCTCATTATGCCTCTGACACTGGCAGCGGCTGTGGCACCTCATCATCGGCGGCATCAATTCGCCGCTTGATGCATCGCCAGTCAGCGTGTGAAGCGAACTTGGCCAAAGCCGGCTAAAAGCTGCTGCTCTTGCTGCTTGCTGCCTGCTGCTCTTGCATGTTTAGCATTCCACAGCAGCAGTGGCAGCGGCAGCCGCAGCAGCAACAGCAGCAGCAGTGGCAACAACAGCGACTGAGTCAAATTCAGATTTATTTCCTTTAGTTCGGTTTGTGTTCTTATGCTAGAAATTAGAAGAGAGTAGCAGCCTGTGCTACACTGAGAGAAAAAGAGAGCGTCAATTCACGATAGGTCGAGCAAGACTATTTTTTTTATGTAAATAATCAGTAACATTTATTCCAATCGACAGTTAAGTTTTTCACAAATAATTTGTTATCGATAACTATACGTGATACACTCATTAATCATATATCGATATATATTCATATACTAACACTATGTTCGGCTATCATGTATCGATGACTAATATATAGCTATTAAGTAAAATAAGCTTTAGTGTGTCATGAATAATAACAAAAAAATCATTGTGCATTAAGGTCGTATCATCATAATCGATAACTATGTACACTTATCGATTTTTAACGATACTATTGACTCATATATATTGCTGATCAGCTTATATACAACATTTAAATCATATCTCATGTTTATTTCAATTAAATAAATTATTTACCCCTCAGAGAAGACTTCAGAAAAACAAAATACGCTTTACAATATTTATAAAAAACCTAAGTGTTAAGTTTACTTTGACTATATATTTCTGTCGACTTGGTGCACCACATGCTCGGCCTGTTTTCTGTCAGTGCATTCGTATGCCTAATTCTGTTCGTGTTTTTGTTTGTATTTGTATTCGTGTTTGTATTGGCATAATTTCTGGCTTTCATGCTGTCTGTGTGTGTGCGCCATAACGGCATTTATAACCTTTTCATTAGCTTTTTGATTTGAAACTCAAATCTGCCTCACGTTGTGTCTTTGCCACAGACTGCCAGCACTATCTGTGCCCCCTTGCCCCAACATTTGTCGAACAACCGTCGCACGCCATTTACGCGCATAATTTTCGGTTAGCCAAGTTTTTTGCCAGAGTTGTGTCTTTTTCTCTTATTTTTTTTCGTATGGCTGGGAGTCAACTCGATTCTCCGCTTTAGCTTACGGCCAGTTCTTCAACTGTCTCTTCTTGGCCATGTTTAGTCAGCTAATATTGAATGAGCGGTTCGCCGGCTGTTTGTGCAAGTCTTTGGCGTTTTCTATTTGCCAATTTTGGGACAATTGCGAGTGCAAATAATTCCAGATTGAGTTCACTGATTATACGTCAAGTTGTGTCTGCCAGTTGAACTCATTACTGTCTATTTAAATATGCTAAGTGCAGTGGCAGAGCATCACGTCAGTTATATGGATAGCTGATCGATAAGTATCGAGTGTGAAGCAACTGTACTGGCTAACAACAGTTGGAGGTAGGCGAAATGTGGGTCCGCTAATAAAACCAATGCAATTTCATGCTATCGAAACATGGAAAATATATCGATAAGTAAGCCAGAACTCGAATTTGTTCGATATAATAGGTAAAGAAGTTTTATTTCAATGTTCCACTTGGATTGATAACTTTCTACCCAAATTATGTGCACGTTTGTACTCTCGATAACCCATCTATACAAGTCGATGAGCATGTGAAGAAAGTGAAAATGTAGTCTGTTTCTTCGATTATATATCGATAAAAATGCAAATAGGTTAACAAAACTTGATCAAAGTACAAGTAGAAGCCTGTTCATCAAAAAGTTGCCAGCTCACTAACAACGTCCAATTGAATTCTATATTCCTCTGAGCAGGTGATCTGAATTGAATTCATTAGAAGCCGAAACCAATAGTTCTATCATTTCAGACACGAGGCCAATTTCCTCGTCAGTCACGACCAGCTCCGGCACAGTATTGAGTATTATTTGAAAGACTCGCATTCTCATCTGATCCATTTGGATGCCAATGTCCAGAGCATTCAATATATCCCCCTGGCTCTGTGTTTCATGCCTCCTAACATATCGCAGGCCCAACACTCGATGCTCCTGTAGAATATTTAGGACGTTCTCCTTAACGATTTGCAATTGCATCAGGCGACTCTCTCGATTATCTTCATTGGCCATAGCAATAGAGAATATACTGGAAACTCGACATATATTTTATCAACTATTTCGAATTTGTCAATTTGATTATCAAGTCAAAGCCTATTTCGCATCCCATTATATTAATTAATTATTAATTTCAGGCTGACATGGGAACTCATGTATTAGCTTATCCCCCGGGATCATCTGGTAGCTCAGAGCTATAACATATCTGTATGTCTTCTTCTTCGATGGTAAAGTCAATTTCATGTTTGGTTTCTCTGCCGACTGTCTTTCGGCTGTTAAATACATGACTTATGAGACATGACCAGTTAGATACTGCTCCGCCTGGGTGATCCCAATCATTCAACTTCATAAAGAGCCGCCAGCCAACGAAAAAATAAAAATAAAATAAAAAGACAGAGACGGAGCGAGCGAGAGGGGAAGAGAATTAAAGAAGATTTCACTGGCCAACGAAAATGAAAACGAAATTAATTTCACAATTATAGCAATTAAACGCAAAATAAATTGTGTTTTAAGTTGCAGTGAACGACAATGACCCGCTACGGCCCTCCTCACACCACTTATCATACGCCCAACCCCAGTCCCAGCACCTGCCCTGCCCCTGCCCCTGCCCTTGCCGCGGACACTGCTCTTGGCTCACGCAGGTGCCCCACGATAGAAGCAGACGCATAGAATATGATAAAAGCGGAAAACATGTAATGATCTACGCACTTTTCATTACCCGTGTCCGACCCTCGTCGTTGTCGTCGCTGTCTGTCTGTCCAGATCGCTACCCCGCGTTCCCTGTCCCACGTCCGTTGTCCACTATCTGTCATCTTTATTAAATTCCAAAACTTTTCCTACGAGATCTCATTGGCTAGAGCATTTAGCTTGTAACGCTTTGTTGATAGTTTGTCTTGTGCTCAGCTTAAATTTATAAACTTCATAAGTTTATCAAATCCTAATTCATTCCATATTATATTTTAAATATTTTTAAAGTTTTTTAATTTTTTTTTTTTGCATAAAAAATTGTATTACAAAAGTTAGTATTAGTAGAACTAGTAGTAGCTGTATTAGTAATAGTATTAACAGTAGTAGTATAAGTAGTATTAATAGTATCAGTAGCAGTATTAATAGTAGTAGTAGTAGTATTAATAGTAGTAGTAGTATTAATAGTATTAATAGTAGTAGTAGTATTAATAGTAGTAGTAGAAGTATTAATAGTAGTAGTAGTAGTATTAATAGTAGTATTAGTAGCTTTAATAGTAGTAGTAGTATTAATAGTAGTAGTAGTATTAATATTATTCGTAGTATCAGTAGCAGTATTAATAGTAGTATTAATATTATTCGTAGTATCAGTAGCAGTATTAATAGTAATATTAATATTAGTAGTAGTATCAGTAGCAGTATTAATAGTAGTAGTATCAGTTCTAGTAGTAATTGCATTTACTTCAACAGAGTTCCCTTTATTATTCATACTGCTCTCCTTGGGGAAAGAGTATTTAAGTTTCGCTTTGGGGGCTTTGAAGCTTTTATGGTTTATACGTTTCGTGGACTTGTTGCTCGCTTTTCATGTGGCGTATTGTAGACTTTGTGGCATTGAGGCAAAATTTCACTTCAAAGAAAGGGCACAAAAGTCGAACCAAGCTCGGCGCGACTCGAATGAACTGAACCAAACTGAGCTGAACTGAACCAAACTGCAATAATACTAAAACTGGCGGACTCTGTCTCTTTGTGTCTCTGCATTTTTTTAGCTTTAGACCGACTTTTATTTTTAGACTCTGCTTTTCTTTCATTTTATTTCGCTTCGTTTCGTTTTTATTTTTTGTAATTTTCGTGTTAAGTTGATTTTATTTTAATGTATAACCAGACTGAAGTCTGGTCGAGCTATTCGAGCATTGTTTATACCACAGAGCAGGAGCACATTCAGTTCGCATAGCTGTGAGGCTTTGTACTGCACGTGTCGCACGTCTGCTTTCTTGTCATGGTCATCGTCACTCATTGAATCTAATGGGTTTTACTTTCATTACAATTTTGACAAATGTACGTCCAGAGCCGGTTGTGGCTACTGTCGTTGATTTCACCTGTGCGCGTCACTGAGACACTTTACAGAAAACCAAATTAAGATCTCCGAATGTGTGTGTATGTGAGTGTCTGTGTGGGAACAGTATTAATGCATATCTTAATGAGTCAGGTGCTAGCGCTCAGAAGTCATTAGGCTAACAATCTGTAGTCGATTGTTTCTGAACCCAGAATCCGCTGGGCTGCTATCAATCAATCCATCCGCCATACCTGCGATGAAAATTCCCATTGCTTTCTTTTCTTCCAATCAATGAATTTTCCAACTCTTTTGTAGAGTTTTAGCACTTGCTGTTCGTGAAACAATTGAATCACGTCTTTTAGCTGGCATATTATTATGATTTCTTTTGCTTTCTTATCGAGAATTCAAACTCATATACATATATTCGATCACATACATTTCTCTTAGCTGAAGAAAATGCTTGGAAAAGCCAAATCTGTCTAATGACCAACTTCTTCTCTTCATCTTAGTGCTTACATATTTCACTTCAACCGAAGCTTTAACACCAATTTGAATTTTTAATTGGAAATTCTTAGCATGTTTCCATATTAGACAATGGGCAACGCATCATAAATTATGAATTTAAATAGAATCAATCGCACTCTGAATAGCCTGCGACGACTTGATTTATTCCATTACGCTGGCTGCAGATAACGCCGCACAAAGGCCATGCTGCACTCTTACCTGTAATCTGGTTCAATAGGTGAAAGTGCTAAGCCGTAGAAAAATGACATCGGATTCAGACTCGGACTTGGCATTAGCTGCTTCGGCTTCGGTTTCAAGCATCGTCTGCAGCCGGCGACAGCTTTTTAATTCACTTTAGAATTTAGAATAAACGGAGATACAGTTTGGTTTTGACCGGTTGAGCACCCTACTTAAAGCTAATACATAAGAAATATAAAATGCAAAATATATTCGATAATTCAATGGATTTAAAAATGGATATATTGAAAAAGTGATTATCTGAGTAAAGTTCAGTTTTTCTTTTGCAAGGCAGCTGAAGGAGGCTAAGGAATAGATATTGAAAAAATTGATTTAAGTAAATTGTAACTGACTTTGGATAGGAACACATATATCTGTTAAAGCTATATAATATATATAATCTATATCATCTAAATCATCAATTTTCTAGTAAAGCTTTCCATTAACCTGCGAAGATCTTTGAGTGAGTTTTTGGTATTCCTTCGTATTCCAGTACTAAAATGTTCGGCCCCTGTTCTTATATTATCTATAATAGATGTACTAATAAATGTAAATTACTTTGATTAACAGATTCACTAGTTGCATAGCTATACATAGAATTTAGCTGCTTCGCTTGGATACCCCGTCCTACGAGCGGACGCATACTGGAATAAATTGAGACGTTATGCAAATGCCGCACAGTTGGTCTATAAATTAGGCAGTGCAATCGAGTGGAGCGGCTAATAGAACTACTAAACTAAAAGATAAGTGAACGCTTCTTAAGCCACTCTCCTTCCATAGACAGAGCGCGAGAGAGCGCAGCAGATCGGCCGATAGACTATCTGTGGCATTATCTTTGAATTTAAAACTTCAAGTTTCGGAGTGTGATTCGAAGTTGAAATTTAGATACTGATTCAGGTTGTGATTCTGGTTCTGGTTCTCGCTCTGGCTCTATATATCTATTTGAGTTTCTATTTCTATTTCGTCTTCTATTTCCATCTCTGTTTTTAGTTTTTTTGTAATGCGCTCTAAGTAATCGTAATGGCCGCGGACACCATCTGCCCCGGCACCGGATATGCGGCAAGAGAGACAAAACAACAATAAATTCAAAGCGGCGACGCAGTCAAGAAAGTGAGAACAGTTATGTAGTGTAACTGATGCCGTTAGATAGCATTTTCCACATACAGCAGCTAGAACAAAAGACCGAAAAGCCAAACCAAGCCAAAGTCGGGGCCGCAAGACAGACGCCGACTTGAATAAAGCCACTAAAAACCAAACGAAGCAAAACCGAAACGAACAAAACCAAAAACGAGCCTAAAACCATCTGAAAATGTCCAAAAATTGTGGGGGGGACTAGCAAAAAACAAAAACAAAAAAACCAAAAAAACTTTCTTCGGTAATAATGGAAAAACAAGAGAAAAATACCAAAAATGATTCTGAATGCATTTGTCGCCGTTGGCGGGCTCAGGCATCTTTGACTCTGGCCCTGGCGAAAAGGCTGTGAAAAATAGTTTTCGATTTTCGTTATGGTTTTTCCGCAGTTCGATTGATGGCTGCGGGGCTCACGTTTCTAGGTTTTATGTCTCGTATACCCTGTGTCTTAACAGAGTTGAGCTTACACCTGAGTGGATACAACTTTGTAACTAAAGCTGCTGCATGTGTAGGGCGAGGCATTGTTTCGTTAAAACTTAAGGAGATCAGAAGATTTATTTTAAAATAGTATATATAATATATATATATATATTATTTATATTATATATAAATATAAATATATATATATATATATATATATATATATATTACATGTTTATTTTCGAAACCATATTCCATATAGCTAAGCCGTCAATTACTGGGTAACTGCAAGTCGATCATTTACATTTTGAAACATGCTCAGTCATCTTTTTGCTCATTTGCGCATTCCATTACATGCAGTTTCCCAACCACAGAATGAGCACAACCTGAGCCTGCGACCAAGTTGGAGCCTGGAACTGAGCTATGGAGCCGGATGTAAGCCACACAGCTAGAGATCGTCTGCTTCGCCAGGGAAGAAAGTGATTGCCGATAATTGGGCGCTGCTGACAGGCGGGCAGTGAAAGCCCAGCCACGAACTCAATAAGCCATATAGTATTTCTAGTTCTCAAATCATATTAGAGAGATTTGCCAGTTAGGTAGTGGGAAGCCCCACCCAGAGACGACGCAAATGTAACTGCAACTGCAAAAGCAACTGCAACTGCAACTGCTACTGCAACTGCAACTGCTATAGGTATAGCTATACCTGCTGCTACTGCTACTTATAGTGTAGCAGTAGAAGCCATAATTTGTGAACAAGCGGAACCATCAGCCAACCGAGCAAATCCGTGGAACGTGCTGTGACAATTGACAGTTAGATGCGTTTTGTTCAGTTAGAAATCAGTTGGATGCAGTTGCCGCCACCTCAACCTGCAACAGCAACTGCAACTGACATTATGATGTCATCAAGCCCAAAGAACAGAACCAACTCATGTGAGTATATCATCTTTGGGTAACATTCTCTGGTAATTTTCCTAGGCCTTGACTCGAAACCGTGCGATCTGCGATTAACAACAAGAACACCAGCAAAGACATTGACATCGAATACACTTATCTGGCTGCCAAGCATGAAGATGAACATTCCATATAGATGTATACATATCTCCATGCTCTATTCTAGTCTGCGACATGTGTTTATTAACTGTTAGAGTTAACTAACTAAATCGGAGCGACAAAGCTCTGTCGCCGTATCTCTTCAGTTTACTTAGGGCAAGGTTCTGGAACCAATGCCAGTGCTCAGCCTTATAAATCTAAAGACAATCAACTTACGCATTCATATAATTATGAATGCGATAAACGAGTGCTCGTTCAAAGATCCCCAAGTGCAAGCCAAGACGCTTAGCAGCTGGTAACGATCAAATGGAATGGTCTGGATTGAGTGACCTTTGTTCCATAGGAGCCGATCTACATTTGCTCTCATGCAACTTAATTTAAAGCTCAGCTTAGTTTGTCTGAGCTGCTTAAGAGCTTTTATGAACTGTTGTTAAAGCTTTGCTTAAAGCTTACTTTGGAATCCAGCTGCTTAAACCTGCTTAATAGCATTAAGTTCATTTAATATTTTACCTTAAAGCTCATCTAATTTGATTTTTGAAATGGAATTCTAAAACTCCATTTTTCTCTTAGATGGTTTTGTGACTTCAGATCTATCTAGACGAAGATTTGCTTTATTCACTTGGCTTAAGTTTAAGCTTGACTTATTTCTGCATTAGGAAGAAGCAATAAGGTAAATTTAAGTTAAATTTCCTTACAGGACTTGCACAGCCAGACTTGGCAATAGCCCAAAAATAGTTAAGTGCTTATATGTAAGTACAATAAGTTGAATGTTGGCCCCATCAATCATGCAGCATGTGGATAAGAAGGGCGTGAGAGTGGAGGCAAATAAGGGACGCGAATCATTAAACATTGTCAAGGCAACGAAATGGGTTAGTTCCTGCAATTTGTCCATATTCGAATGCAGTCAAATGTAGCGCTTGGGGCAACGTCAAGTTCACTTGCAACACCAAGTGGCACGGTTTGCCTGGTTGCCCGATTGTGTGGTAACCAAATATGGGAAATATCAGCGACACCTTTTGCAGCAGCCGTGGCAGCTGCAACTATGCCAGTGCAACATGTGGCATTGTGTATGTCTAAGCGCATTGTGGAATCGACACCAGTGCGGCATCCACCACTGACACAGTTATGTGCAACAAAAGATGCGCGGGCAATGGAGCTCCAGCAGCAGCCCCAGCTCCAGCTGCAGCTCCATGCCAGCCATATCCACTGCCTGGATGCAACAAAGGTTTGCGGCTAACACGCAACTGGGTCAGCGTCATCATCATTACATCAATGCCTGATCCGGGGCCTAGGCAAATTCGCTGACATGCTAGTTCACGAATACCTATATACATACATATGCATGCATGTACACACATATATATGCGTGTGCGTGTGTGTGAGTGGGAGTGTGAGTGTGCTGGCTTCAGCGCGCGTGAACGAGTGTCACATTTGCCTCGCGGAATTGGAGCAAATGTACGCGTTAGGGCTGGCACAGCGAACCTGCCAAGCTGACAAGGTGCCCCTGCCCCGCCCTGTTCTTAACCCCGTCTTCGCTGCTGCGTCCACATCATGACCGTCTCCATTTGCTCTTATTATGCGCGCTCTCGCATTATAACGGTTCGCAATTACCATTCACCGCTACCAACGCAAAGCGCGCCCCGTTTGCCGCTAATGTGGTTGCTGGCAGCTCTGCCTTCCGTCCGTCCGTCCGTCCGTCTGCCTGTCTGCTTGTCTGCCTGCCTGGTGCATAATTAGTCATTTTCCTGGAGCGCCTCCCGCGCCATTGTTGTCTCTATTTGTCGCTGTGCTCGTTTTAATATGGGACTGATTCGCTCTCCTAGATATATATATATATTTATATATATATACGGAGATAGATATGTATGTGTGTATGTATTTGCAGCTCGTTGTGCTTTGTTCTTCTCAAATCTAATGGGCTCTTCACACGCCCCCACTAAAGGCGGGAGACTGAAGACAGAAGACTGTAGACTGTGGACTGTGTACTTCAGCATCTGCAACCGCAACAACAGTTGGAGGAGTCAATTGGCTCAATTGCAGTCTTCAAGCGTGACAGAAATGGAGCACGGCAACAATCAAATGACATAAGAACAAGCGAGAGAAGGAGAGAGAGGTAGATGGAGAGAAAATGAGCTAGAGCGAGATGGTAAGAGCGTGACGAGCATCTGATTCTGATTCTGACTCCAATTGTAATTGTGATTGTGATTGTTATGTTGATGCGCTGATTTGGTGCCTAGGTCTCTGATGAAATCATTCCAAATAGTTGCAGTTAAAACACACGTAAGTGTTTCCTTATGCAATCCGAGTGGCAGGTACTTGGAGGGCAACTCACTTGGAGGAGTGCTTGGTGAACCGTTAACTGCCTGCATTCGTGCATCATTCATGATGCGACTCATATTAAGCAGAAGCAGTCACAATCACACGCACACCCGCGACCTACATCTTGGCTTAACTGCATGGCAAATACTTCATACTGGAGAGCACTTGACTCTTGCTTATCTCTACGAGGCGAGTTGCACTGATAATAAAATATGAAAAAGCTAACGCTGCCTAAAACAACGGTAACTCGCGCCATTTTATAGCTGCTGAAATATATTTACCTTATTTTAGCTAAACAAGACCTCATCATCCATCCATATTAACTTTCATAGTGCAGATCTTTTCTCATCTTTTGCATTCTTAAGTCTAAAAACATATGAATATTTTTATTGAAATACATAGCTGAGTTTTAACACTGACTTCACTCAATTGTATTTTAATTAGAATTTTAATTTTAATTTTTTACTCACAAATTATGAAATAAAGCTTCAAAATTTGATCTTAACAGTTCTGAATGAAATTGAGGCATATTTACAAATGTGTCTCAAATACTTAGCAGTCTGTTCTATATATTGACTAGGAGTTATTTTATTTATCAGCTAGGCACAACTATAAGATAAAGTCAATGGAGTTTATAGAGCCAAACCTGGGTTTGATGAACTTCTCAATAATTTGCATTGGTGCATTTGCAATTGTGCTAAACGCGGATATGGAATGAAATTGAAATATGTGCGATAAGTACATGGAGTACTTGAAGAAGGCAGCTTTGGAAAATCATGTTGCACACTCGAGCGTGGACGAGTCTGGTGCCACACTCAAGAGTTGCAAGCAACAAGCAACATGCAGCTAGCAGCAGGCAACTGCGGTTCCATTTTTGCGATAGATTCCAATCCGATTTGCTGGAGCTGGAGCTGCAGCTGGAGAAGGAGAGTAAAGAGAATGAGAAGCGCTTGGTCTGAGGCGTGCTGTGGTTCCCAGCCCAGAGCTTGGCAGCCCAGCTAAACTAAACCCATTTCCTTCCAAGTTGATCTGCAGCATGTTTGCTCGTCCGCATTTCTCGTCTCGTTTGCTCATTTGTCGCTTCGCTGATGTTCGCTGACAGGCGGCGAGCATTGCGATTCCGACAGCGATTGTGCTCACACTTGAATCAGTGCATCAATCTGTCCATCAGCCAGTCGCTCAGTCGTTCAGTCAGTCAGTCAGTCAGTCAGGCACTCAGTTAGCCAGTTCGACTGCGACTCGAGGCGTTTAGTGTATGCACTCATAGTTACATGACTTCTTCTTTTCTGGCTTCATTTGCAAACGATCGAATCTTTAGCAGCTCTATCGAGCCAGCATCCCAGGGCCAGACAGACACGCCAGAAGAACGCGTGAATGTTCCTACAGATCTACATAGATTGCCACAGTCCACTCCACTTCAGACTCAGACTCACACCAGTCCGGTTCAGTCCCGTCCAGTCGACTAGCTGCCCAGTCGATGCGGGTGCGGGCGGGTGTTCCAGGTCCAGGCCGAAGCCCAAAGATGCCAAGGCATGCCATGATGCTCTGCGGGCGCAGATAGCCAAAGGCAACTCATGTAAAGACAACATTAACAGTCCAAAGAGCAATAAAACGAAGCTTTAATACCCTGCTTTATTAATTGCATTTGGGTAGTTGCCCTAGTCCCACATTCAGCTCTCACCTTCGTGTCATTCGAATGATTTGGTTGCAACTAAAACATATTTTACGACAGCTATACTAAAAGTGTCTCATTTCGTTAATAAATCTATCATTCACGTCATTCGAATTGTATTACTGAAGAGCCTCATGCTAGTTATTCTTTGCATACATAATATCCTCAAAATCGTATTTCTCACATAAGCCTAGTTCCCTAAGCGATCATTCGTTGACATCGAAAGACACTTCAATCAATTGTATACGATATTTGTATATCGCTAGAGCAATACAGATTCAATAAAGATAATGTTTGTCATCGAATGTGCTTTTTTCTGATGAAATGCCATTCGATTGACAAATTAGCAAACGCACATAGTTAACTAATCAACGAATGCCTCCACATTCAATTAGAATGACACATTCATCGATGACTAAAGATTTTGTACATACCAATCGAATGGGACGTCGTTTCCAGCATTCCCACCTTGACAACGTTAACATGTGAGTGACAATTTAACAAACGCTGCCCGGCCAGCCGGCGCAGAAACATTCTGGCCGGGACACTGATTTATGGTGGAAATACTCAAGCGAGGCAATCGCCTCATTCAACACATTCTACGCATGACAACGCCAAGAAATATAAACAAAATTTTCAATTTAATCGTAATTGATTAATAAAATACTCAAATGTATGCCAAAGATAGTTTATCTAACTGATTATAGGTAGACGGTAGACGGCTTATACTGGACATTTGAAATAGCCATTCATATGATCGATATTTTATAATTGCTTTTGCTTGAGGGAAATTAAAATTATGCATGTTATAGAACTGAAAATATTATTGTATAATTATTTCTATATCTTATTTATTAAAGAAATCATATACAATTTTGTTCTTAAATATTTCCCAATATTGGTTTCATTATAAAAATAATGACTATACAAAGTAATAATAATAACTATATAAAAGACAGAATATTAGTTCAACCCAAAACGAAATTATTTTGCCACCTCAGTTCAGTTCAGTTTTCGTTTAGAAACGAATTCTTAACTGCCGCATTAACTGAGCAACGTAAATCTATATTAGAAAAACTTAGAATAATTGCAGTTCTTTTCTTTTTGATTAATTTGTTTTTGCATGGAGCGTTAACACCTGGACAGCACCTGGACACATTTCCATCAGCAAAAGCTCATCAATTTTCAAATTGAAAATTTGCCCAAGCAGATGGAAGGCGGGGCAATAGAAGTTGTTGTTGTTGTTGTTGTTGATGTTGCTGTTGTTGATGTTGTTGTTGATGTTGTTGATGATGTTGTTGATGGAGTTGGCCAAATTGTTGAAGTAAATATCTAAGCATTAGGCCGCCAGCGCCCAGTTCAATTCTTCAGCTTCACTCTCTTATTTTGAGAGTCTTGTGTGATTGTTGTTGCTGTTGTTGTTGTTGTTGTTGTAGCTTGGGTCATTTAGTTGCCAGTTTAGCTAGAGAGTGGCTGTTGGTTGTCTGTCACTTGGCTTGGCAGTGAGGCTTTTGATGCCACGATATAATTTTTGGCCTAATGAAGCATAAAATGGCAACAACAACAACAACAACAACAACAACAACAACAGCAAGTACAACCTCATCATGAGCATGAACATTCTGAGTGGCTGGCATTGTCATTGGTAGCAGCAACTGCGTTGCAAGTAAATTCTTTAGCCAGTTGCCAGTTGCCAGTTGCCAGTTGGCTGTTTGTGAAAGTCTAAAACCGCAGATCAAGTTGGCTGGGCAATCGTGTTTACCCTAGAGTAGGAGTCGCTAGACATGGCCATTGCGCCTGCGGGTCAGTAAGGGGAGCGAGGGGCTGGCGCGGCTGGGCGCTGTGAGAGGGAAGAGCGAGGGCGACGTTGCGGCTTCACTGGTTAACTGGCATTTGCAGACGGCTGGCTCTAGCGCACTTGAATTTCGATTCCCATAATTTTGCAAATTATGCAGAAACATTCACGCACACACACCCATAAAGGCAGACACACACAAGGCATAGATAAACGCAACAGATTGCGGTCTCTGTGAGTGGCCCAGGAAATGGACATTGACGACATCACAAGACGTCAGCGGCAGCCACATCTCTGACCAGCATGTGGGAGAGAGAGAAAACCTGACCATGTCGACCCATAAAAATGCTCGTTATGCCAACAACAACAACAACAACAACAACAGCAGCAGCAATAGCAAACAAAAGAAATTGCATTTTGTGGCATTTGGGCATCCTTCATCAAAGTCAGTTGAGCGCAGTCATCATAATGTTATACGCCTATATATACATATATATGTATATGTATATGTATATGTATATGTATATGTATATGTATATGTATATATATATTTATAAATATATATATAAATAGTATAGAGATATATATAATCATGATCATAATCATAGACATAAGCCATAGCAGTTGCTGCTGCTGCGAAGCAATGTTACTCTGGAGCTAGCAGAAGAAAGTGTATATGGTGTTGCTTCATCATATATCTAGAACACACAGCCTACGCTGTAATCGAATGAAACAATGGGTATACTGGCTTGGCTGATGTGCATCATTGGTGCATGCAATGTGTGTCCTTGGAGCGTACTTCATTTTTCTTAGCTGCGTAGAGAGCATGTCAATGCCTAAAGTTAACAAAGCTAACAGAGCAGTATCCGTCTGTCTGTCTAGTCCGGTCATACTATGGCATACATTGATCATATACCCGTTATATATGAAGCTTATTTGGCTATTTGTAGTTCCCTTTAATTGATAATATTACCTATTTCAAATAGCTCTCTCCACGTTCCTCATGTCATCACCATTAGCTCTCATCACTTCCACTCGGCAAGCAGAGTATCTTAGAGTCGTTGGCCAGCCGCCCACATGGTAATGTAACTTGTTATTTTTGCTTTTGAGTGGCAACAATTGCTGTTGTTGCCGCCTGTGCTGACCCTCTTTTTGTTTGTTGAGGCCATTTGAGTGGAGCTTGTCAAAGTGTCAACACTTTTGAACTTGGCCTTGAACTTGGCCCCAAAAGGAATCATCTGGCAGTGACTGCAAACCAATCAGCCTCAGTATGATCATCATCATCATCATCATCTGTGATCTGGTGGACTACTGTGAGGCAAATTGGCTGAATATCCAAATGCATTTGATAGTTTTGGATGCTGTCAGCTGGCTTGGGCTGCACGCTCCGCACGCATTTCCATTAGGAGCGGCTGCCATCTACTCATCTAGAGGGCACAGCAGAGCCCAGCGCTTGCCATTACCATTAAAGCCAATCAATTCCGGGCCTAAGACGTCCGTCAAAATTTGTAACAAGCGCCCGCGGTGCACTCTCAGCTCCGGCTACACCTAGACCAGGGCCTGGCAACTGCATCTAGAACTGGATCTGGACATAGGGCTGTGGCTGTCTATGCCTATGCCTGGGCCTGGGCTCGGCTATTTGACGGCGCTTGACGCGCGAAATGATTAACATGTTGGCTCAAACAGGCGCTGGCGGCGTGACGAAAGCCGCCAACAACAATCAGCTAACAAACTCCTCAAATGCTGAATCACTGCAGCATCAGCAACAATAATAACAACAACAACAACAACAACAACACATCCGGGTTTACTATGCGCCGCAAGCCTCCAAGTCCAAGTCTCGTCGATGGGCGGCAATTTTCTTACGCATTCGCACTTTGCTTGGCAGGTGAGTCGCTGCCCCGTAAAACCTATTTGCATGTCTTGCTTTATTAATCAATTGATATATATCTATGAAGTGCCTCAGCTGAATGCTGGGCAAATATACTATGACATCGTATATTGGATTGATGTACGATATGATATGATGAGATTCTTTGATACAGTTATTAAGCAGATCAAATTACTTTAGAATCAAAAATGGATGTACGTCACCTTTAGGTTTGCAGTCCATCAATCAACTCATCAGCCACTTGTGCTTTGTTAGTGAAATCCAGATTTCTGCTTTGAAGGGTATAAAAAGTCAAGCAAGCCAAAATATTTCACAATTGCTAGGGTAGCCCACTAAATGCAGCTCTCATACCTGTAAATTCTGGAGCTGTTTGATGCTTCTGCTTTCACTTTTGATTATTATTATATATTATTAAATTTTACTTGCTTTGATCACATGATCACATGTGTGTTATAAGCAACTTTTAACACCTGATAGTAGCTGCCTGGCCTATACGACTCTAAGCCTAGCTTACAGCGTAACAACATTCACTTTACAGCATACATAAATTATACTCCTCTATTTAGCTGGCATATTCAAATGCCGCCGACAAATCGCATGGACTTTCGCATACTCTAATTAAGCACAAATCATTTAAGAAGTGAAAACATTTTGCAACACTGTTATTTTCCCATCTCTTCTTCCTCGCCGTCTCCACGAACTCCACTTGGCATATTTTGGTTATTTTTAGCATTTTGCCGCATCATTAAAAATAAGTAATTGAAATGAATTGGAGAAATGCAAGAGCTGGCGGAATTGCAGTTTTCATAATGAGCTGCATCAGCAGCAGCAGCACCACCACCGAGATCAACCACTGACGGATGTGGCCAGGCAGGCTCATTAGAGCTCTCGCCATGAATGGGGGATGCGACGTCTCATCTCATCGCATCGCATCGCGTCGCGTCGCTTCGCTTTGACCAGCACGAAAATTCAATTAAGCCAAATTACAATTTTAAAGCCAGGAAAATGGGCCTGCGGTGCGATCCCCCTCCTCGAGCGCAATTCCTAAACTCATCCCACTTTGAACGCAGGAGTCGGGGGGAGGGGAAGGGGGCTAAGCTGGTTGAGTTGTCAAAAGGTTGAAATTAGCATTGACCCTCTTGGCCATTTGGCTGGCTAATGGCCCGCTGGCCAAAAGGTGCCAGCCTCAATTTACCGTTGTTAGCCGCCAGCTCCACATCCTTGACAAGATGGGGCATGCTTGGACGCCCAGTTGCTAACAGAAAAAGAAAAAGAAAAAGAAAATGAAAAACCATTTCCCTCACCACTCCAAAGACGCTGCCCCATGATGATGGAACAGAGCTCCAATTAGTTAGCCGCGTTTCGTTTCTCCTCGGGGAGGCTTGTTAGTGAATTCATCGTTTTAACTACCCGTAGAAAACGGCGAACAATGACAAGAACAAAACGTAGCAAAGCGAGAGAGAATGAAATTATGATTAAGTGCTCCACGTTCGCTGAGTTTTCCAGTCTAAATGAAAGTTACCTTGACGAATGACCTATTTAGCCACAATACCAAAACACACACCACACACCAAATAGAAAAAAGGGTCAAAGATAAATGGCGTGCTCCCATCTAACTAACCAAATAAAAAGAAAAAAAATAAAAAAAAAATCTAAGTCTCACAACGGAGCATCAGAAATCTAGGGATCGTTGATCAGGGCGGCTCTTTAATTAAATTATCATTTCTGTTTACCTTTGGGGGTCTCGTTCCAAGTGTATATTAAATTCAGTGCTCTATCTTTCTCTTTCTGTCTCTCGTCATCTATTTCGCTCTTGCACACATTGAGATAGTTATATTTAATAAGTAACATCAAGTTCATTGTGGGAAAGCAAACGCATTTCGAATACCTGTTTAATTAGGGGTTTTCCTGAATCAATTCTAATTTTCCTCTTATTAAAATATCATTATTTTATACCAAATTAAATAAACTTATAATTGTATAAAGAATGCTTAAAATATATTTTGAATAAAAGAATTCTATAATAACGAAATGATATTTTTAATAACACAGATTTTCTCTAGATTGATATTTAAATTCCGGAATTCGTCAGAAAAGTTAATCTTGAGTCTCTATATATTCTTCACAGAAGTTGTTAAAGAGTTTATTGAGTTTTTAAACAAATGAATATAAATTCAATTTTAAGTGGATAACTACTTTGTTGATATCATGTCCCGAAGCCAACCAAAAACTGGCAATGAAATTGAAAGAAATAGAGATTTGTATAAGGACAGAGCAAAAGATAGAAAGAGAGTGGGAGAGACTTAATTAAAAAACCTCCAAGATCGCCCTTGGGGAAAGAATAAGGATGGAGAGAAACATAGTCAGAGTGAGAGCGAAGCGATGAAGAAGCTGAGATTGACTTTGAGAAAGAAATCAAGATTAAAATCGCCCTGGGTTGCATTTTGTGGATTGCTGCCGAACCATCTTGTGCTATTTTGGGGGCTTTCCATTTGGTATGATTGAAACATCAAGCGGGCATAATTATATAAATTAAAGAGCGTTTAAAAAATTCAGTTGTTCTAATGACCCACAAATCGTAAAGAGCTCTAGCAGCGATATTAATCTCCCGTTTACCCACATTCTCGCATGAAAAAGACACAAACCCAAAATACATGCTTCCCACAAAAACATACGATCATATTATGTAGGTATGAAGAGATGTCGGTGCCGGTGCCGGTGCCGATGCCGATGCCGATACCGATGCCAATGCCGATTGCTCCAAAATGATGGGGGCAGTTGGCCACCGAGAGCAATCACTGCAAATTGTTTGCTTTTTGTTGAAAATGAAATCAGCTTTTGGGAAATGAAATACTCAAAATTCTTCAAAAAAAAAACTCGAAAAAAACACAACAATATTTATAAATGTAGGTTAAAAGAACGCACAGCATAGGTTCTACGGACGTAATTTGTTATGTGGCTCAAGCTTCATTTAAGTACTTAAGGAGAAAGTAAAAGTTAAATGCCAGAGCGAAATCTACGAGCTAGAAAAAAGAGCGTACGTCTCGTATAATAAGGTTGCATTTTGAGAAAAAAAAAACCATTAAAATGATCTGTAAGCTCTGCTGAGATAGAATCATTAAAGAATGGAATAGATCAATTATTTTTAAAATACCAAAAATTAAATTTCAGCATTTTGTGATGAACTGAAAACATGAAAGCTTAAGTGCCAGCAGACTCGATTTCTTCTACAGATTATGTTACTTTAGGCGCCCTATATTATGTTATTATTGTGTTCAAGAGTGCAGATATTTAGATTCCTTCAGTACCTGTCTGTCTCAGTCTCCTTCTCTCTTCCTATTACTCTCTCTCTGTCTCTGACTCTCTCTCACACTGTCTCAATGTCCGTCAGTTTTTTTTTATCTCACTCTCGATCTCTTCACCTCTCTTTCTCCCTCTCTAGCGCACCACATAGGGTATGCATCCGATCTGCCCATTTTACCATTACCCGAAACTAACTTTATGACAGCTAGGGAAAACACACACACGCACTGTGTGTGTGTGTGGAACGAACACCTGTGCCGCAAACGATCCTCTTCGGATCGTTTTCAATTGCTGCTAATTGTGGATGGTTGGGCGAAGAGAACCGTAGGGACAAACCGCAGCTACAAATAGCTGTAGCTCAGCCAATTGCCGTTGGCTTAACGAGCCACAAAAAGACAATAAAACAAAAAGGCAAAAAACAAAGCTCATGTGCATTTCTGGTCAAGGAACAACATTCCAACCGTTATGTTACCATAAAAGCCAGCGTACAGATAAAAAAGGCTTTCTTTCCCAATTCTTTTCCCATTGACGAATTGACCTTTTACATCAGCTGAAAAGTTGAAATGCTGCAACAGCCCCGGCCCAAGCTCAAGTACTTGTTTGTCTCGGCCCTCTGCGCTCTTGGCCAAAATGCAAATGGCCATTGTAAGCCCCAGACACACAGGCTGGACATGATCACGGCACACGATTGCGTCTTGCCATGCGGTTTCCTATCGGTTCGTGTCGCTACCTTAAGTTCTAACGTTAAGATCTTACACTAGAAACAATTATTCTTGGCTAAAATCAATATGCGAAAAAACTGGTATTGACTGACTGACTAACTAATAGATTGACTAGCTAACTATTAAATTGAGCCTAAAGCTGATTGACTGACTTTAGATGTAAGCGTGATTGGTTGACTGACTGATCGCCAGTCTAACGTATAGATTGACGGCTTGATTGATCAACTGACTCACCAACTCACTGATTCCTGATTACTGACTGGCTGATTGACATATATAAGAGTAACAGGCTGACTGAATGCTTGACTAACTGACTAACTGATATATCAAGCTGTCTGACCTTAGGTTAAACATTCCTTAAGGATAACATTTTTGTAAAGCCATTCGATCGAAGCCAGATAGTACGCGATACAGAAAAGCAGCGTTGATGCTGGTCTTGCTATCTGAAAGTATTAGCTACTTTTTACCTATACCATTAATTATATATAGTTAGCGCATGCATCTCTTGCGAACTGGTCATTTCATTATTCATAATTTGAAGAAACTAAGTCGCTGAACATATACTTAAAAGAAAACATTTTCCATGCCTCAGCGGAAAGCAAGAGTTATTGGTCATCTACTGTTAGGGACTCTGGGGTTAGCAACCTTATGAACCATCGACCCCCTAGCCTCAACCGTAAAAATAAAACTGCCATTGTTTTTGGGGTTTCTTGTGGGTCAACTGCCGCGATTCCAACGTGATCAAATCAAAATTCTTGTCATTAACATTGTTGTTGATTATTTTCGCAGTTTATTTGCGAGCACTCGAGGCCCCCTTCTGAACACCTTTGGCTAGAGGTCTGATGATGTGTAAGTAGTTTTGCGTATGTTTTGGCCTGATGATGATTGCCTTTGCCGCAGTGCTAATGGCTCGTGTACCGTTAGACATTAGGCGCTAAAGCGATCATAATTCGCCAGCGCCCGCTGTTCGACATCAAAGTGCGGCCAGAGAGGCACAACCAACACTCACACACACACACACAGAGAGAGAGGAGTGGGCAGCTATAAACAGTTGTTAGCATTTGGTTAGTCCAGTTTTTTAGAGGGCCCCATTTGAATATCATTTCCAATACGAATTAACGGAACGGCATGCGTATTAGGAATACTGTGGAGACGCGTATTATATAGGAAAACGAGTACGATTTCGTTCTTGGCTGATCATATACTCAACATAGATGTCTACTTTTGGGAGCTTCCACAGCAGATTCTATTAAATTTACAAAGCCATTTCGACTTCACAAGACTAGGATAATCAAGAGTTGATAATTAAGTTGTTGCAAGCCGGAATTTGGCGCGATCAGCTCAATTTTATTAACGCTCACTATAATTTATTAATTTTTAATTTTTTTTAATTTTTATTAATTTAATGTAATCATTTAATCACAAAGAAGAGAGCTTTCTACACACAGGAGTAGTCGAGTCGTTATAGCCAGATCAGTTTGTCGAGCAATTATTTGTAACTTGAATTGTGCGTGCTGTAGGCAGACTGAGATTGATGATCCTATAGACATAAGCAGACCTACGAGTAGACGGACGGACGGACGGACTGGTCTTCCGAATTCAATTCTGCTTAACAAGATGTATACCTCATACCATCTAACGCTTCGCTTAATATATATTTTATATGTTCAATGAATTCTAGGTATAAGAAATGTTTCATTTTTTTTAATATTAAATTAAATTAATATTAAAATTAAAAGCTTATCCACCTATCCGAGGATCCTAATCACCGCACACAGCAGTAAATTTGTTAGCCTCATTTTACAAGCGTATCATAGCAATGCCCACTTTAGTAACTCCAAGCAAAACTCTAAATAGATGAGACCAGCAAAAAGAGGAAGCTATTTGATTGCCAAGTGCCGCCCAAAAGTTTGCTGGAAAAGCGATTTGTGGCGCAGGTGAAAAGTATGCAACGATTTTTGTTTACCTGTTGCAACTTGCTGAACGATGCCACATTTCAAAACGCCGTCGCATGCCATGCATGAGTCAATTTCGCTGACAACGTCTCAGCTGTCGGGCCGAAAATAAATATGGGACTCGAGTCGTCTACGCATTGGGGCAATCGGCAATGGAGTCAGCAACTCGCAGCTGCGTTTAATATGCGCATTGTTCCCGCAGCTCAGCAGCCCCTAGCCAACTGCCTGGCTGGTTGGTTGGCTATTTGGCCAACTGCCTAGGTGGCTATTTGGCTAACAGTCAAGCTAGCGTAATCGCTGAGTGCCGAATTGCGTCACAATGCTGGTTAGCCAACACAACATACACTTCAACAGACTCGCGCACTTTTTGGCACACTCACTTTATGACGACTATCGCCAAGCGACTGCCCCTGCCCGGCCCACCGCGGACAGCGTGCTCCACCTGCCTTTCGTGCCCAGTGACTGAAACGGCGGCGCTTGCCACAAAATAATAAAGCAAGCGCAGCCAGGCTCTGGCTCGTGCCACAAGCTACACTCAGAGAAATGTACACGAGTGTCGTATATATTATTATAATATAATTAATTAACATTTGTTTTATGATTTATTCGTATTTGTGCATCGTGAAGTTTCTTTATGTACAACTTCTTAGCCTATATTTCAGATATAATAATATTATCGATACAAACGCCTCAAGCTGAAGTTAGAGCCTCGCCCTTGCAATCCATAGCCTGCACTTAGAGAAAAAATCAAGCACTTGATAGTTAAATGTTATCAAATGATATTTAAGCAGAAGACTTGAACTTTGTTTTGATTACGATAAAAACAAATACTCAATATTTTTGTGCTTAAAATTAATTAAATCTAAGATTCATTTTTGATCATCTCTTTTTCTGTGATTCAACTCAACTTTTCCCCAAGCATTGCTCTCAGTGGAAGAGACCCCTCACATGTTTGCCCAATGCAAAGTCGCTTTCTTCAAATATTTTCTTTCCGCTACTCTTGGGAGATTTGTCTGGGTACTATCCTGAACCGATTTGAACTCTGCTGCAAGAGTAGATCTCGCTGTTGATGTATTGCATGCGCTACGAGGCCAGGGCTAGGCCAACGCCGACAATAGGTTGGCCTTAACTGATTTACGGCCATGACAAAATATATGCACGTATCTGTATCGAAAGTTTCAATGTATCCGTATCTGTATCTGTATCTGTATCTGTATCTGTGTCTGTGGCCAAGTGCAAAACTAATGCACCGACATGAACAAGTTTTGCCACACGCTCTTAAACCGTCAATCTTCAAGGTTCGACTCGCATGCAACCACATCTTCGGACTTAACTAAGTGGCGTTTCAGCCATATGTTATGGCTAACATTTGCAAAAAATTACTTTTTGTGAATAAATCATTTTATTAACTGGCATAAAATTTGGACTTTGGGTAAAAAATAAACAACAATTAGAAACAGAAGAGACCAAATTAGTTAAGTTAAGAAAAAAAACAATTTTGAACGAGTTATTCGAGTTAGAAGTAGAACCGAGCTAAAGCAACTGAACTTATCTAAATGAGAAGTGCAAAGAGAGGCAATTGTTAGAAAAACAGCAATATATTAGTGCAACCAGCTGGATTTACTTTGAGACAGGGGCTGCTTATATGGACTTAGACGTTTATCTATTTTGACAGGTATAGTTTAGCAATATTATGTAATTTAAGCCCGCATCACACACTTACAACATTTGCGTATCAAATTGACAACCCATTCACTTTATTGATCGATGTCTATTCAAAAAACTGATATAAGCTTGATCGATAATGTGCCAAAGATTTGCAATTTGTACGTGTACTAAATTCATAAGAAATCAAATTTGGAAAGCATTTGGAATTCATTCGCAAGTATTTCAGTGAAATATAAAGCCATTGAATATGAAAATTTCGAATATACACTGACGAGCAAAACTGTAACACACGTTCAATGTTCTCACTTCAACGGTCTGTATTATCTTTTCTACTTTATGCATGATTATGATCATAGTCTTGTTTTGTTAGTGAAATATTTGGCTCTTTTATTTATAAATTTGAAGACATTTGATTAGCAATAAGAGAAATACAATAGCAAAGAGTAAAAAAAGTCAAATGTTACAGTTTTGCACTGCAAATATTTTTAAACAAATATTTTTATTAAATTTTTTTTAATAACGGGTCCACAGCCCTTTTGATTTTTTGAGGTTGTTTATACGGTTTGGCATACTTTGCGTGTAGCGTCGCACCATTTCAGGTGGAATCGAGTACCAAACGTCCTTCGTTCTCTCTCACAACTCCATCCTGCCATTTGGAGGGGCCGTATATTTCGCAAGCTGCGATTTCAGATGACTCCATACATTTTCTATGGGATTCATGTCTGGAGATTGCGGTGGCCACTTCATAGTTTGAAACTTTTGGTTCAATAACCAATTTTTCACCAAATGGGATGTGTGCTTTGGGTCATTGTCTTGCTGAAAAATGCAATTTTCAACAGCCAGACCCATGTTGCCAATGACTCCTCCCAAATTTTCTTGAAAAATGTTTAGGTATTGCTCCTTACGCATTATCCCATCGATTAACAGTAAGGGCCCAACTCCATTTGTACAAATACAGCCCCAAACCATTATGGACCCGCCACCGTGCACCGCACTGTATTTGCCGATTGGACTGTGGGATTCCTAGTCCAATACCACGATCGTCCGTCTGACTTAAAACGATTAATTTTAGTTTCGTCTGACCAAATAACCTTGAAAATTTATTTTTTTAGCATTGTTTAAGCTTTTTATTTGTAACTTACGGCATCCCAATCAGCTAGACCCCAATTTTCATGCATTATAGCACAGTTTCTAACGCAAACTAATGTGCCTGTTAGCTAGAAATGGTTTTTTTTTCTTTCATTGGCCTTAAGCCCCAATCTGCCGAGACTGCGACGGACTGTCCACTCACTGGCATTTAAATTTAACACATTAGCCGCTTTTATTGGCATAAAGTCGCGATTGCCTGTAACTAAGTTAGCCAAGTGGCGCGTGTCACGTTGGCTTAAAAGTCGCGGTCGGCCTCCTTTATTGATTTTAATGTTTTCTGAACTGTTTTTGTTTTTAACACTGCACAGTCATGTGGCTAACACCAAATTTATTAGCCACTTTCCTAACGGATTCGCCCCTATCAATAATTCGATTATTTCCTTTTTCTTTTCATCAGCCATCATAATTATTTTGCATATTGACTTAAAATGATCAAGGCTTATCGATTTAAACAAAAACAAATAAGTTTTAATGGTAAAAAAAGCTTTGAAACAAAAGTAAAAAGGTTTTGCTCTGCGAGTGCAAAACTGTAACATTTGACTTTTTTTACTCTTTGCTATTGTATTTCTCTTATTGCTAATCAAATGTCTTCAAATTTATAAATAAAAGAGCCAAATATTTCACTAACAAAACAAGACTATGATCATAATCATGCATAAAGTATAAAAGATAATACAGACCGTTGAAGTGAGAACATTGAACGTGTGTTACAGTTTTGCTCGTCAGTGTATAATGCTTTAGGTGAAATGTAAGTGGAGAAGAAGTCGCTGAATCCATATGGAATATATCAGAATCAGCGGTTCAAGCTATGCTTAAGAAATAAGATCACCTAATAATACGACATATTAATCCAAATTCGATATTATTTATCAGTTATTTGAAACTATCTCGTACGACAGCTGAAGCTGGAGCCTTCCAATTGGCTTTATAGCTTCATAAACTGTTGCTGGGATCAGTCATCGGAAAAGCCTTGAGCCTAGAGTACTCTTACTTTTACTACTGAAAACAGGTGTCAAATGCGTTTGAGCATCTTCTTCAAATACATAAGACTCCATTCAAATGCTTTAAATATATATGTATTTACATACGGAATACTTGTATCCTTCATAGGCTTGCAGCTTGCATTCCCTTTCACTAAGCTGTGCTAGGCCTTAGTTTTGGGCCTAAAACCGTTGGAGGCTTGCAGCACATTCACAAATCATTCGCCTTCATTCATTTTAGCTGGCAAATCGGAGCTCGGAGTTAGGAGGGTGTGGCTGCCTTCGAGTTTGTTTTTTATTGTGCGACTGCTACTGAACTCTTTTGCTGTGCAAAAAAAATCGTAATGTTTCTGTGACCATTTGTGTTGGATTGCGACAGTTTTTGTTGTTGTTGCCGAGGCCGAGCTTGTTCTGCCAGTTGCATATCAGCTTGTGGTAGAGGTCCGGCGGATAGTGAGGAGTGAATCGGCAGCTACTGGTTCGTTTCACCTGGTAGCTGGTCACTGCGCTTAGTTCATAGCTTGGATTTACATACTCGCTCATAAAATAAGCAGGGTATATTGGTTTTGTCAACTCAGTTCCTTGAAGGCAATGCGTTTGCTATGGATTCTAGAGAACAAGACACATTTCGAAAATATTCTAAAAAAATGTTTAAAATAATCAAGAAATTTTATTGTAGATTTTTGGATACTCTCCCATTCCATCGCGAGATGCATATAAATTTGTTAGTTTTATCTTTATTTGATATGCCTTTAGACCATGATTAGTTTTATATCTTTTTAATGTGTCTGCTAGTTTCTTTTGTGTGTTATGGACGGGCATAGCGTAGTCGACTGCACCCAATTGCAATATTCTTACTGGTTTTTATTTGTATATTTGTTTTTCTTTTCGTGTCTGCAGAGTGTCTATCACGCTTTAGTGCCTGTCTCTCTTCCTCTCTCCACTCTCTCTCCCTCACTCCACTCTCTCTCTCTCTCTCTCTCTCTCTCTCTCTCTCTCTCTCTCTCTCTCTCTCTCTCTCTCTCTCTCTCTCTATCTCTCCCTGTCTCCTCTCTCTCTCTCTCTCACTCTCTTTATTTTTATATACATCTTTCCCTCTCCTTCTTGATCCAAACATTCGTTTTCATTTGGGATAGCAGTCAAAGAGGCAGCTTTGGTCCAAGCTGTAGCCTACCCATGGCAATTGCATTCGCCTGGTTTTTTGTGCACATTATGACTTTTGCTTATTTGCTTTATTACGCTTTTCCACACACACTCGCACACACACACACACGCACGCACGCACATTCAATACGACTCTTGCACATGCGAATGCATTTGTGTCTCTGTCTTCAGTCCCTCCCTTTCCCTTTCGTTAGAGTTTGACTTTGCTCCAGCGAGTTCGTTTAGCGCCTGTATATGCCGAAGACAACTCGGCTTGGCTCGGCTCGGCTCGGCTTTTGGGCCGTCCATTGGCTTCCAGCGATGGCAGCTTTGGCGGCGCCTGATCAGTCGCGGTTTTTACTTTCATCGCAACGGTTGAGCAGCGGTCGTCATCCAAGTCCCAAACAGGTGGCCCTCGTGTCCAGTTAACAGTTGTGTGCCTCTTTTTTCCAGTGTGTCTGTTGTTGTTTTTTTTTTCGTTTTTTTGTTATTATTGTTGTTGTTTACTTCTTCAATTACCACCCAGTGCGCATCCAACACACCCATTAAACCCCTCAGCACCCGCCATAACATGGCGTGGGCTTATTGATGTTGTTGTTATTACGATTGGCAAACAATGGAATTGCAACAAGTTGCACCACTTTGCTTGCACATCCCCGGCCGCAACTCAAGTGGGTTGTGGTAACTGGGTCCAAAACAGTTCGAATGGGTGATTCGTAAAATTGGTGACTTACAAGTGACTAACAAGATCTAATCAATCTTAATACGACGGAATGGACTTGTCACCGGCCTAGACTACTTGAATACCTATTTGGCTTTATTTGGGATAGGTACTTGTGGGTCGAAACGAAGTTACGTAATTACTAATGATTAAAGATTTATATTTGCTTATCTGTATTTTATTGAAGATTTTCTGCTTGAATATCTAGTAAAGACTTTATGATAAATATAACGAGAAAATGGTTTCGAATCTCAATTTGAAAAGTCTTAGGCCAAGATTAAACAAGACTGCTAATCTACTGAGCTGAGAGCTATATTCTGTAAAAATCATAATACTCTTTATAATTGCAATAGTTATCATGTATATATGTAGTGAGGATTCAGATTTGAACAATTAAGATTCTTACTAAGCTAAAGGTCTATAGATGCCTATGTTTGCTCATGCATATAAAATAAAGGGAAACTAAACAGATGACAAAAAGAATCAAATAGAGTCAGTTTGCGAATAAGAGTCTCAGGCATAATTTAATCGATAATCCATTTAATATGGGTTTAAAACAGTGTATTTTTGGTCATAGTTAAGCCTGTTACTAATTTTAAGCTGCTAGATAGTCTACTAGAAAAAGACGAAACAGGGAGTTAATTGGGAGAAAGACCACAAGTATAGGACCTGATATGTAAAATATAAAATAGATAAGATCATTTGATAACTTGTCAGATCAGCTGGTATAGATCTAATAGATCTCAATTAGTGCTTGATTTCTAGTATTTGCTTTACACTTAAGCTCAGTTAGCAAATCAATTACTCAGATCGTAAAGAGAAAGAAATTGATAATGGGCTAATGATTGGTGGAGGCAGCGAACCCGCCAATTTCGAGCGGTCAATATAGATCATATAGAAATTGCACAATAAGGTGAAAACTGCGAGCTGCACGGGCGAAGATCATCATCGTCGCAGCAATGCGAATCGATGGCGAGATGCGGAAGTTATGTAAGAAAGGCTAACTCGAGACATCAGTAGCAGCAAAATTTTCCCGCTAACAGCATTCGGCACTCGGCTTTGGCCACAGACAACGACCAGACCACTCAGCGTTGCAACGCTGCAACACGTTTAACAAGTTTAACCAGGAAATTTTGTAATTTTCCTCTGGCTGCTTTCACAGCCACAGCCACAGCCGCAGTAGCCTCAGCAGCTGCCAGGCTTTGGCAATCCGAGCAACCTGCGCCCGCCTAGAAACAATTAAAGCCATAAATGTGCAAACAAACGAAAATGAAAATGAAAATGAAAATCAAATCGGATCATAAACAACTGACCAAAACTTTATATCCGAGCAGGGGGTTGGGCAATCGGCATAACATCCAATAATGTTTATTGAACTCTAATCCATAGATATCCATGAACTAAAGACTAGAACGATGACAGCGAGAAGTGAGATTCGCAACTTCGTGCAGACTGAAAATAAAACGTGAAAAATAAAAATAAATAAAATGCAGAAGAGTGTTTAGAAAACTCAACTGCAACGACATCGAGCTAAAGTCAGGCTATAGTAGCAGCAAGATCCTAGTGAGTAGTAGCAGGAAAAGTTGTGCTTAACACTATGTCAAGGATATTAAGGCTTGGCTTCGCAACTGTGGCCTGGTTGCTTGTGATCCTGTTCACTGGCCAACTGGCTGCAGCTCTCAATCAAACTGAGCCTCAAGCCGCGAATAGCTCGGATCCAATCAAGGCCTTGGCCTCTACAGCGCAGCTGGGAGACTTTGCAGCACATCGATTCACCAGCCGCAACAACATTACCATCTTGCATGAGGTGGTTGACGAGGAGGAAGAGCCTCCTTTAACGCTTAACACTCACGAGGTGCTGCCACAGAAGCCGCTGAAGAAGAAGCCTTATCTGCCGCTGGACAAACTGCTGCCCACCATTGAGTATGTGAAGCCTCACACGCTTAAGGACTACGAACTGCATCCGGTTACATTTGATTTTAACTTGGGCGACCTGGAGGATCTGGAGCATGAGGTGATCAAAAAGGGTGACCTCAGCAGCGAGGAGCAGCATGTTCTCAGCAATGGGAATGTACCCGAGCTGAGCTACAAGCCCACAAATCCCGATGACAACGACACTGTTGATGTGGACATTTCAGCGCTGCCCGACTCTGACTTTCAGCCAACCACAACAGCTGCCACAGCCACAACAACCACAGCAGCAACAACAACAACAGCGACAACAACCACAACCAGCAGCACCACCACAACAACAACCACAACCAGCAGCACACACATACTGAAAATTTTGAAGAACAAGCCCTCCACCAAGAAGGGACGAGAGCTGCTTAAGCAGAGCGACGACGAACTGCAGCTGAAGACTCTGGGCAGCACCATCAATAGCATCAGCCACTACCTGAGCAGCAATGGCACGGGGAATTCGAACAGCAGCACCATTGCTGAGAGTCTGTATGGGTCAGCCAACTACTTTCAGATCGTGACCAATCTGTACGATCACTTCTACTGGCAAATCTCCGAGATACGAACCAGCGTTCGCACCGGCTGCGGCCTCGAGATGCAGGCCTACCTAACCGGACTGCACTCCAGCTACGAGTGGGCACAGAAAGGTGAGATCAAATCTAATTGAATTCTGAAACAGCACCGAATACTGAAAAGCTGTGCAAGCCAAGAGCTGAGCTGTGCTCCTATTAAAGTGTTTTAATTCACATATCACTCTAGAAAACTCGAACTGTGTGAAATAGAAGTCAAACTTAGTCGAGTTTAGCTCATTGATTTGTTATTATCTTCAAAAAGATTTTAATCTTATATAACACATGTTTCAATAAGCAAGTTTTTACTTAGAAAAATCTTTTTAAACGGGCTTTAAAAGCTTCTAGCTGCGAACGCTGATTAGATGTGATAAGGAAACATATACCTTTTCTAATATTTCGACTGACAGCATAATCATTGAGGCGCTTCTCATATAGCTTGATTCTTTTTATCTTCAAAAGGAAAGAATCTAGAGATCATTTAATTAATTGTTATTTATCAGAAAGATTTGAAGCTTTTCATATTTCGATCCTAGTGATCCTAAATTTCGATTACTGATCTGTGATTATAGCATACGATGCCTCGGGACGCTATCGCGGCCAGCTGCTGTTTGGCAATGACAAGTGGCTGGGACAGCTCACATTCTGTCTGGAGCTAAACAGGCAGATCTCTGGGAGCGGGGAACGAAAGCACTTTGAGCTGGAGTTCTATGTGGCAGATATTTCGCTGCAAATGCCACGCCTCAATCGGACAGTAAGCTGAGCTAACATTTCAAGTATTGCCTGCTAAATAAAAGTGCATTTGCAGCAGCAGTTGCTCAGCCTGGGCGAGTGCCTCCCCAAGTCCTGCTCGGCACACGATGTACAGTCGATACTCTCGCTGGATCCCTATGCGCGGATGCTGACCATGCTAGGAGCGCACAATGCCAGCGTTCAGCAGCCGGCACTGCAGGTGCTGCGCGTGCGCACCGTACCTGGACTTTACAGCCATTGGCGACAGCTCAAGTTCCAGGTGTTCATGTGAGTAGCTCCGACTTCGCCGAGCCAACAGCAGAGCCAACTTTATCTCTATAACTGCAGAAGCTTTCTGCTTACCCTACTGCTGGTAATGATCGTGGCCACCTACTACCAGATACGCATCGATGAGCGTCGCCTGATTGCGGCGCCGATACCGGCGATCAGCGCCAAATGTGAGGCCGCCAACAAGGGCGGCGACTACGAAACTGCCTACTACGGCAAGCCCTTCGAGCTCTTCCAGATGCGCCCGCTAAGCAGCAACGGGATTGTGGCCACAGAAACGACGCTGGACGCGCACATCGATATGAATAGCAATCGGCAACGCCCTCTGGATGCAGCTGCCAATTCAGCGGAGACCATGCACGGCGAAGGCACAGCCTCCACGTCAGTGGGCGTGGCCGGCAAGCAGGCGGAAAAGCATGAGATGACAGACTACCAGGTGGAAACGGGCAGCTGTGCAGGCGTGGCGGGCACCTACGAAGCCGAACAGCCCATTGGTTTGTGTCCAGACTAAGCTATGCATATAAAAATAAGTTGTTGTCTTGGCTAATTGGGAATGGTAACTTTTGGGCTTTTGTGATGCAATTGAAAATTTCGAATTGGTCTACTTCAGAAGCGAACAGAATTGTTTGAATTTTCTTAAGATTCCAAATGCCTAATATTATATATTAGTGTGGGCCAAGGGCTTAGCTGACTAGTATCCAACAGCTGTCATATATAATATAACTTTTACCCCACTCTTACAGCTCTGCATCAGCAGCTGTTGCTGTGCTTTGCACTGCAAACGAATGCCAAGGCCATACTGAACATAAACAAGACCAAGGAGGTAAGTGCAGCCATATCTTAGAATCAAACAATTTGGCAATTTGGTCTTTGTTCTCAACCCACTTCAGACACACACGTCCTGTTTGCATGGTCTGCGCGTCTTCTCGGTACTCTGGACGATGATGGTGCACACGTATTTGCAAATGTTTGCGATAGGCGAGAATAAGGTATAGTACAAGACTCCGCTAGGTCTAAGATAGGTCCTTTAACTGATCTCTATTTGCTCTTTGCCTTAGTTCGAGCGCGTTATCACGGAACGTTCGTTTTGGTATCAGATCATTGGCAATGCAACCTTCTCCGTGGACTCGTTCTTCTTTATCAGCGGCCTCTTGGTCACCTTGCTCTATGTGAAGCAGGAGCGCAAGCCTTTGGCTCCGTCAAGCAGCTTCTTCAAGCGCAGCTTCGTGGATACTATGATGATGTTCTTGTATCGCTATCTGCGCCTTACGCCCGTCTACCTCTTCGTGGTGTTGTTTAATGACTTTGCCGTCCGTCAGGGTCTTGACTCGTCCGTCTTCCAACCGGCTAAGATCGAGCACAACACCTGCCGCGTCTTTTGGTGGCGCAATATATTGTACATCAACAACTTCTTTCCACAGCACGAGATGTGCATGATGTGGAGCTGGTACATGGCCAATGATATGCAGTTCTATCTCATGGCCTGCCTATTGCTGGCGCTTTCCAGAAAGTGAGCAAGAGCTCGACTCAATCGGCGCCCATTGAAACTATTGATGTGACTCTTTGCAGATACTTCAAGGCTGTGGCAGTGACGCTGGTTGTCTTTCTGGTCAGCTCGTGGAGCATTGCGGGCATTATTTCATTGCAGCATCAATATACCCACAAGGTGGCGCTGCCCTTTGAGTCCTTTGACTTTCTCTACGACAAGCCTTGGCAGCGTGTGGGAGCCTTTATAGTGGGTAAGTCCAAGCCCAGCCCATGATTACCCTGACTCAGATTACCCTGACTCTCTCTATCTCTCTCTTACACCCACAGGCATGTTCACCGGCTATGTGCTGTATAAGGTAAAGACGCCACCGCAAATCTCTCGGCGCCTTAATCTTATTCTCTGGGCCTGCAGTCTGGGCGTTCTATTTCTGGTCATCTTTGGCGTTTGGCCAGGTGAATTGAGCGCAGTAAATACCGCCTTCTATGTGGGCGTTGGACACACTGCCTTTGCGTGTGGCCTCATCTGGATAGTGCTCTCCTGTTGCTGGGGACTTTCGCCCACCGTCAATGCGATACTCTCCTATCGCGTGCTCTGGCCGCTGTCGCGTCTCACCTACTGCGCCTACCTGATCCATCCGATTATCATGTTCATCTGCTCATCTCATATGAGCGGCACCGTTCATCTCAACAATCCCATGATATTGACCACGTTTCTGGGCAATGCCGTTGTCTCTTTCGGATCGTCCTTTGTTATGTCCGCATTATTCGAGGCGCCAGTCATACGCATACTCAAGATCTGCTTCAAGAAGTGAACCCTAGCGCACTTGGCCGATTTGTTGTAATGAAATCTAGTTCTATTTCTTTTTTTTTATGTCGTAATTCAAATTGTAAAGTGTACATAACTGTAGATATACGAGTCCATCCCCATAAGTATATCGACAGGTTGCTAATGTTTAATATTAACAATTATGTTTAACTATATTATTATGTTGTTTCTAGTTGGTTTTGTGTGCGAGTAGTATGTTCAAGTTGTTTGCAAAATATACATATTTAAAACAAGTAAAAAACTCTAGTCGGGGTGCCCGACTAGGAGATACCCTGATCCCAGTGCTATCTGCGTTTTTTAATATTTTCCGTAGTTTGTATCGAGTATTAATAAAAATACAAATAAAAAGTGACCACCACCACACCAAGCTTCGAACCCACAATTTTTACGCAACGCGCATCAACCCTACCAACACCGCCACTTCATAAATAAAACAATAAAATTGTCTCATCGATGCGAGGTTCGAACCCGAGATCAACCGCTGACGAACTCCGCCTCTACCAACGCAGCCACTGCACTGATTGTGTGAGATGTTGCAAATTTGAAGTTGAGTAACAACTGATAATTTAAGCAGTATTCAATCACCATTTCGATACTTCGAATTGAAAAGAATACACGCATTTCAATGTATGTGTGCACACGCATAGGAAAAACCAGTGCGCGTGGCGCTGCTGACATGTGCTTTTGCAAATTGGCCGAACGTTTTGCTTAATAACTTCTGTTTTACTTAATGGATTTTAATGCAATTTTCAGCATATGCTCTACATACTCCATTGGCTTCGTAGAGATGCAAACGCCCTCACATAATGGCCCTACTTTCAACTGAACGAAAATGTTAAGAATGGGCAAATTTGGAGCCGGTATCCAAAATCCAACAAAGCCCAAAATTGCATAAAATATACATAAAACTAAATATAAAATTTGGAGACTCTAGCTCTTAAGACGTCCGAGATATAATTTACTAACTACATTTCAATCATGTTTTTATTCGATAACAATTAAAAGCGAATAGTTATCGATTACTTGAAACAAACTCGATATGCGCGTGCTGTACACGGACCTACAAAAAAAAATTTAAAGGCTATTGTAGAAGCTGAGATAGACGCGTTCACTCATACGGACAGACGGACAAACAGACAGACGGACAGACAGACGGACGGATAGACGGACAGGGCTCACTCGACTCGGCTTGTCGTCCTGATCAAGAATATATATACTTTATGGGGTCTGCCACGCCTACTTCTGCCTGTTACATACATTTGCTCAAAGCCATTATACCCTGATTTCCCATTTTCAATAGGATCAGGGTATAAAAAGAAAATCAATTCACAGATTCTTGAATAGTTTATTGGGTAAAGCTCAGTGAGTGAAGCGCACTGAGTGCGATTTATTGAAGAAGTGAGTGAAATCCTGACGCTAAAGCTTAGGACATAAGCAGATATAGCTCAAAGAGTTAACCTCAGTAAGGTTATGTGAATACGGTGAGCCGAACTAACGAATCAAGCGTAGGAGTCAGACCAATCGATAAAGGCCAAGCGAATCGAGTCAGACTAAGCGCAGAAGGTAAGACATGTTATGCCAAAGAACAAGGTCTCAATGACCTAGGGTTCAATCAGTGATGCTTAGCCAATCAGTCTACGATTCAAGGAGTCAGCAGTGATCTGCAAATATTCTTTAGGATAGTATTTAGTTCACAGAGTAAAGATCAAAATGCATGCATTAGCGTTTAAGTAGTTTGTTTATAAGCGACTGCAGCGACTGAAACTTGGCAATTTAAGTCATATTTATTTAAATAAAAAGGGAGACCGTTATCGTTGCGGCCACAGTGAGCATGGCGCGATCTCATAACAACTTCACGATTTTGCTTTATTTTTACTGGGGATATCAGTACGTTTGGGATACAATAGGCTCTCTAGGAATGCATCCGTTACATCAAAATTAACGCTGGCATAGCCTGCGGAATTCAGCTCGGCTTCCTCGTCTTCAAGCACAAAATAAGCATCACTGGCTGCCGATGAGTCCAGCTCGTATTCAGGGTAGAGTACCTTGGTGGAGTCCCGACAGAATAGACGTATCGCCAGCTGTGCCATGCGTTTCGCTTCCAGGCAGGAGCTGAGCTCCTGGCCGGCACCAGGTCGATGCCCAAAAGCACGATCAAGTTGGGCCAGCAGCCGACGAAAGATAAAGTTTCCATAGCGTCGTCGGTAGCTTTCATTTAGCTGCTGCCGATAGAGAGTGCAGGGCTGAAAATGGGCGAGCACAATGTAAATGAGCAGGATCAGCTGCATGAGAACCAAGAAGCCCAGTGCCAGCAACAGCGACGCCTCCACACTGTCATCCCAATCCAATGTGAAGCGGCTATCAGGCGGATATATTGGTATTAGATAGGTAACCGTCATTTTAGAAGCCGTCAACTCGGTTCGGTCGCCAACTGAACCCCAGTCAAATTTTTGAATTTCGAATTGAGTTTGTGCCTGTAATACAGAGACACATACACCACACAAAACTCGAAAGGTCTAAGAAAGCAGGCTACGTTAACCGAGATACAACTGAACCTATTCTAAAAGCAGAGCTAACTCTGATTCAGCGTATGTAAATCAAGTTACCGTGCTTAAATTAACGATCTTTCAATAGCTTCTTTCTCGGTTCCAGCTGCCATAATCCTCAATTTATATTCAAGTTCAAGTTGACTTAGCTTAACATATACATCTTAGGCATTTATCCATTAGCCAACGGCAATTGGCTAATTGGTTTTCGTTTCTAGAAAGCTTTTAGCTATTCTTCTAATTTCGTTACACTGATAAGGCGTCACGACTTGCATGCAACGGTAGAATATAAAGGAACGATACAAGCGATTGGCTTACACACAGTTTCACCATGACTGAACGTAGAATTACCTGGCTGCTGATCGCAGCAATGGCTTCGAGCTGCTTATTGAAGGGCAGCCTGGCTGGACACACCGATTATTGCCAGCTGTGTGATGACGACGTAACGCATATAGCCTGTGGCAACGATGGGGTGAGTGGAGCGGCGTCAGTTGTCGTTGCTATAGTGCATCATTAACCGAACTTGCAGAGTTTCTCCGACGAGTGCCCGTCGAACGCGAAGCTGCTGACTATAGAGGAGGATGAGCAGCAGGCTATTGTCGCGGCGCACAACGAGGTGCGCCAGCAATGGGCCCAAGGAAATGGCCATGTTAAGGTCAAGGCCTGCCGCATGGCCACCGTCGAATGGGATGCAGAGCTGGCGAAGCTAGCCGAATTGAATGTGAAGCAGTGCGTCATGGAACATGACGATTGTCATAGTACGGACCGATTCATAAACTCCGGACAGAATCTGTTCATTACGGGTTTCTCCGGTATGGGTGCACCGGATATGTCCACCCTCCTGCGCAGCGCAGTCGAAGAGTGGGCACTCGAAGGCAAAGACGTCAAGGCCGGGTATCTAGCCAAGTATCCCGACAACTACAATGGACCGTAAGTCCCGCGAACCACATCCTATAGACAACATTTACTACTCATTTACTCCATCGATAGCACCATTGGCCACTTTACGATGGTGGTCCATGAGCGAAGCATCGCTGTCGGTTGTGCAGCTTCCAACTTTGATGAAGACGGTTTCAACACGTTCTTAGTGGCATGCAACTATGCCACAACCAACTTTATAGGCTGGCCAGTATACTCGGCTTGCCATAAGGCGGGCGAACATTGTAAAGCTGGCAAAAATCCCAATTACCCCGCGCTGTGCTCTACCAGCGAAAGTGTGGATTACAACTTTAATGATCAGGGAATATAATGTTGGTTGGCCCAATAAGAATCCTTTGAAGGACTTTATTACCAAATGATAAAGTTATATCTAAAGATTCAATATATTTATATGCATGCACATTTCAAATCAATTGTATTTTTATTGTTTTATTGGATACTGTTTAGTCCAGCTTGAAAACTTCCGGAGATTTAGATTATAAAAGTCCGAAGCGTCTTCTCTCGGAAGTATCTTTCTTTTAAGACAAAAGACCAACTCACAGAGAGAAAGGGACTTGACTATGTCCACTCGATTCTTGGACCCAATCAATCAATAATGCAAACTCATAAAATATACATACATATTTATATATCATCTAGAATACATAGTAGACGAACTACTTACACTTAAAATAAATATATTTAATAATTAAAATGCCATTTTCAATTGAGAGGTTTAAATACAGAGGTTGCACCAAAATTTTGTTGATTGTAGACTGATTAATAATTTTCTGGTATTCTGTTACAGTTAGCTAAAGGATATCAACATTTTAAAATTGATCCAGGGCTTAATATAGCACTGCACTTGATGAGTCTCGAAAGAAGTTTCAGTTGTAATCATCTGGAAAGGAAATAAACGTTTCTCACTCTCTCTTAACAGTTTTCTTAAAATAATGAACACAAAAATTTTTCTAATTATACGATCGGACAGGTGAGCGTTGAACTGATTAATTGGTTGATTACTTGGCAACGATCGTTTTAAAGACAGTGGGGCGCTTATGGGCTGGCAACTGACTATAGCAATAGGACTTGATTGTCTCCAGATCGACTTCAGCATCGGGCGACAATATGCAAATCACGCCTAAGCGATGCCCCCACAGTTTATTTGGTATGCCCAATACGGCAACATCATTTATGCTCGGATGGGAGATGAGCGCCTTTTTGATCTCCGATCCATAAATCTTATATCCGCCCACATTGAATACATCCGTCGATTTGCTTAGGAAATTAAAGCTGCCGTTGCGATAGGCGCAAATGTCACCGGTTTTGAGAAACTTCTCCACGGACTGGTCCATCGGCGCGACCTGATCCACCGTTCCGGTCGGCCCTAACTTGGCGGGGGTTACTTGCAAAATTGAGTTGACCTTTCGCGGAAATAAATTTGCGCCTGCTATTTCCAATTCGCCGACGACCGTGCTTAGCACTGGCATGTAGCTGGGCTTATTGTCTAAGCCGATGATGGACTCGCTTTTGCAGGTAACCAGCTGGTCACCTTGGTTGTTGACCAGACGGGCCGTGACGCCCATCAAGGGTGCACCCAAGGTGCCCGGACGATAATCCACATTGCTGCTGGGCGACTGCTCGTCGAGCGTGGGACCCAGTACTAGGCCCGTCTCGAGCATTCCATAGTATTCGTAAATATTTTGTCCAGTTATCTCGCGCCAGCGATAGAACACAGACTCCGGCAGCAGGCCAAATGCAGTTGCCATCAGGCGAATCTTCTGCTTGCAGTGATTGATTATGTACTCCACCATGCGCGAGTCCTGGGCAAACATTTTGTCATATTCGGCAATGAGACGTTTGTATATAATGGGCATGGCCAGAAATATGTTCACACGTTGTTTAGACGGGCTATTGATGCCCAGCAGCGAACTCCAAGCGGTATGGCTATCGAATTTCTGCTGCAACAATATGTTGCCACCCACACCGAGCAGAGCGCCGATTGCCGCATGCATGCGATTTATCGAAATGAGCGGCAGCATCGAGTCGGTGGCCTTTAAGTGCCAGCTGGAGACAAGGCACCGCATCTGTGCCTCAATATTCCGATGGGTGAGCACCACGCCGTTTCGACTAGTCGACGAGCTGGGCGTATAGATTAGCATGGCCGGCGCATTCGCATAATAGTCGTTGGGCAGCGTGCTCTCCGGTATGAGAGCACCGTTCAGACCGACCAGCTGCTTGGCGTACATGGCCGTAGAAGCGACGCTCTCCGATGTGGGGACAAAGCTGTGATCCAGCACAATGCTGGCTGTTTGCAGTTTCGTTGCCAAGTCCTGCGTGATGTTCTCGCATTCGGGTGTGCCAATCAATAGCTTGGCTTTGCAGTCGGTAGCCTGTGTAAGCAGTTCATCTGCCGCTTGATTGGGCTCCAGAGGAACAGCAACCTGACCCGAAATCCAGCAACCCCACTGTATCACAATCCATAGAGCATTAGTGGAGCATAAGAAAGCAACGTTTGACTGTGAGGCGCTGCCTGCAAAAAAAAAATTGATAAATAAAAGTGAAGGAATTCTCAAAGAGATCCGTTGTAATTACCACAAAAGTTTGATATTTGAATGGCTAGCTTTTTGGCTGTTATGTACAGCTGAAAGTATGTAAACTCGCCATTCAAGTCCTTAATTGCAATCTCATCCGGAAAGAGCATCGCCTTCTTGAACGTCGGCACCACAAAATTATTCCGTTCATCTTCAATAAAGCTGTTCCGCAGCTTCTCTATGAAAGTGTCCTAGTTCAAAAGTGTTCGATATATTAACTATATAGTCCATATATGTATAGCAATTGGATTGCACTTACTTTGTGTACTAGCTCGGCCGAACAGAAGCGCGCCAATGGCCGCCATTGAAATCTTTGCAAGCGTCTCAACGACAACATTTTCCAGAAATTTCCCAATTATTTTCTCTTATCTCGATGCTCAGTCAAATGATTTGTCGAACTTCAATGCAACAAAAACAATAAAACTAACCTCAATCCGTTTTCAGTTCATTCACATTGCATTGCCTACTTTGTTTACAAAGCATGCTTCGAAATGTGTTGTACAATTCTAGGTTTTCCTGATATACCCGAATTCACGAATTAAAAGAGTATATTGGCTTTGCGCATAAGCCATAAGCCTTGCTGTTCGTCCATCAATCCATTTGTGGCTCGGCATATAAATCAAAGATTTCAGCTCGTATTTATATTAGTTTTATATAATTTTTATTTTAATTTTTCGTTTGCTTTATTTACACATTTAATAGGGACAATAAAAAAATGTTTTATATATGTTTACATATATATATATACATATATAAACATAAAAATAAAAAAAAATAATATACTGTTGTAAATATATATAAAAATAATCAAAGTATATTAGAAAAATCGCCACAATTTTGGTATATGCACAAATCGAAATACCAAATGTCGTTTACAACGACACCCAACAAAGGCGCCACAGATGAAATCGCCCACTTCAACACGATATATAACTATACATATGTGTATATAGATACATTGACATACGTATTTAGTTTATATATCTATATATTCATACAAGTATACATGTTGCTGCTGCTGATGAGAGAGTTTGCTCAATAATTATCTCTAATTACAACAGAATTTTTGTATGCTATAGTTCACATTGTAGTCTCGTATATATAACATCATTACGATCTCAATTACGATCTCAAACCAGTAGAAACACTTTTAACAAATGCAATTGATAATACATTTTGGGATTAAGAAATTTGATTTAGGACCATTCGGTCTATTATCCTCAAGATTTCCCAATGCTCGAAGTTAAAGATATTCGGAAGCCCAGAAAGAAGACATCTTTAAAAATGGACCATTTAGTAACGCAATTATGTTATGGCAAATTTCTAGACTTTAGTCTATCTTAAATAAATTAGACTTTTCACAAAAAAAAAACAGATATTGTTTACATTTAGTATATATGTTAGTAATTCTAGGACAAAAGAATATGAGAATATGTTTACTGATAAGGCTCAAAAATGCTATATATAAATGAGTCTTTTAACAGTGAAATAGTGGTATTGCACGGCGGATCAAGTTAAACAGAAGTCAGCTTAAAAACTAGATTTGTGAGATTTGATATCAGTCTAAAAAATATATTTCCGACTGCAAAACATTTGTGACAAACAGCAAAATACATAATCAGTTAATGTAGTCTATAGTATAGAAATCGTAGTTTAGATATAATACATTCAGTTGTAATAAATTGAGCTGAATTAGCTTAAACGTGTTTTCGAGGAACACCCCTAATGTTTACTACTGTTCTTAGAGCACGTTCTACAACTCTTTTATTTTGAGCGTTATAATATTGTATGGAATTTGCTGTTGGGCTATAAATGCAACGAGAACTCTGGAGATCCACTGGTTGTATGAAAATGATTGCCTAATAGTGTGCACTGCTTTCGCATGCTCGCTCTCTCTCTCTCTCTGTCTCTCTCTATCTGTCTCTTTCTTTTTCATTAGTATTTTGTTCGTTTCTATTCGAATTATGTGTTTTCTATATGAGAACTACGACTTCAAAGTTGTGCGCTACACTTTTCTCTCTCTATATATTTCTCTGTCTCTGTCTAACTGCCTATGTCTGTATGTATCTGTCTGTGTTCTCTCTCTCTCTCGCTCGCACGCGCCTTCACACGCGCTTGGGCTTGCTGACGATCGTGTAGTTGAGGCCGTTGTAATTGCGATGATCGAGGGCGGCATCGGTGTTTATGTTCGTTATGGGCGTGGCACAGAGGCCCGATACATTGCTGCTACTACTGCTGTTGTTGTTGTTGTTATTGCTATTGATGTTTGTGGCGGGCAGTGTTGTGGTGTTATTATTATTATTGACATTATTATTATTATTATTGTTGTTGTTATTGTTATTATTATTGTTATTATTATTATTATTATTATTGTTGCTGATGGCAGTATTGTTGGTGGCTTTTCGCAGGACTCCATAGCCCAGATGACTATCGTCGGCCTTGCGAAAACTTTCCGTATCGGGACTAGCAATCAGTTCATATTCATTCGGTGGCGGCGGACTGCAGCGTATACGATTCGCAGGGAGTGTTACATTCACAATGGTCTTGTAGCCGCTGGAGGTTTTATTGTTCGGCGATAGAAAGTCCAAGCGGTCATAGTTGGCATCCGGCGATACCAGCACGCCCACACCCTCGCCAATATCAATGTCTATTATTTTGGGTGTGCTGTTGCCGCTTGTCGCGCTGCTGGCGTTCAGATCCTTGCGTTTGTCGCGCTGCGATTGCGAACGCTGGCGTACAAAATCGCTGTCACAGCTGAGGGCTGAGGGTACGCGCTCACAATGGCGTACATCGCCGACGCCACGCGTCTTCCATGCATCGGTTATGTTTTCAATGGACTCGTAGTCACGCTCGAGAGTTAGCTTGTTGCAGCAGCTCTCGTTTCTCAGCGGCAAATCGGGCGGACTACCGCCGCCACCGCCACCGCCGGCACGTAACGGATCTGGGGAGGCAGGCTTCAGTATCACAGCCGAGCCGCTGTTCTTGCTATTGGCATCCGATGGCGACGATGTGGTTATGGCAACCGGTTCATATTTCAGTAGATTCTTATATTTATCACATTGAGTTATTGTGCCAGTCTGTGCAGTAGCTGCAGTTGGCAGTGAAGCAGGAGCAACAGCAGCCGCCGGGCCCATATTGAGCTTCTCAAGCGGTGTGGGCAGCTTGCGCGGTGGCTTGTTGGGAATGTGTTTGCCGGCGGCCTGCGAGGACACGGACAGGCTGATGCTGTTGGCGCTGCCATTCGCCGAGAAGTTATTCAGCGAATCATTGGAGCTGATGAAGCCGCGCAGTGAGATGCAGCTTTGAGTTGAGTTAATCTCAAATTCGCCGGCATGAGGATTGCTCGAAGGTGACGGTGGCAGCGGACTACGCGAACCGGGCTCCATGCAGGCGGCGGCACTAAACTGATTTTCGACGCACTCGATGCTGCTGAGACTGTCGCCGCTAATCAGCTTCTTCATCGACTTCATTTTGGCGGACATGCAGCGAAAGACCTCCTGAGGATTGGTATGATCCAGCGTAAAGACTCCCTCGCCCGTCGTACACTTGCGTCCCGCCTCAAACTGGAACTTACCATCCCTATACCCATACTTGCGAATGAATCGATACGGCCACATGGCAATTGTCACATTCAGATCCTCCGATTTCAGCTGCAGCTCCGTCGGTGTCATCTGCAGCATATAAGTGCGCGGCTCGATGTTGCACCGAATGGACGCCTCAGACGGTATCAGAGTTATAATAAACAATCCGTCCTGTTGATTATATGAAAAAACAAAATATATATATATATATATACGTATTCATGACGACTATTATGGGTAATCTATTCTGTGTTTGCCAGCTGTGTTTTCTTTAAGAAATCAAGAGCTTTAAAAGAAGAAACCTGAAGAAAGAGGGCACCACAGTTGGTTCGTGTTTGTTTTTCTTAGCGATAAGCGATTTAGTTTTTTTCCATTTTGCTTATGCATCTGTTTATGAAACTTTTGGAACTCAAAACAGTTGTGTTATTTTTTCTTATCGTGTTTCCTAACAAAACACTATGAATCGCTTTTCTGTTTTCTCGTTTTTTTTCCTTGCCATTTTCGCAAATGTTGTAAATAGTTTATATATATATATCATAATAGTATCTCTTTGATTTTTCAAGGGTTCTCAATTCCCGTCTATATTACATCTATAAAAAGAGTATTTTCTATATAACTCAATGACTATCTACCTAGCTGCTCTTTACAGTTCTTCTTATGATTTCCTATGACATTATGAATAATTCATGTATTATAAAATTATCTCTTTGAATCTTCTATTTATCTCAATATGTACCTAGCTGTCTTATCTGCTGCTTTTTGTATAACTTATTTACTCTCCGAGTGGCTTCGAGTTTCTATTTAGTTTCGACTTTGTCTGACATTTGAAAATGATTTTATGCCCTTTTTGCAATTTTGACTGATTGCTTTTCAATACTATTCCCAATATCCTTAATCTTTATTTCTCCTCTCCGTTTCCTGGCTTGGTCGAGTGTGCAATTCTGATTTGAGTCAAGTTCGCAAACGTTATACTTCCTGCAGAACCTGAAATGCGTGATTTATTAGTCTTGGCTTCTCCAATTTGTATATGTAATATATATATTTGCCCTCAAATTAGCCTTAGCTAGCTGTGCATAAAACGTCAACCGTCGTATCGCTTTTCGAAAACAAACTCGTTGACATAATGGCTGAAAAGGTTGATAAATTTACAGCGGGCCTGATTGTTATGTATATAAATACCATATAACATTCTATACAAAAGAAGTTTAGTGCTTAGTGAATATTTGTTTTGGAAAATTCGAAATTCGACGTATGTAGAATGGATCCGCCATGTACACAGCTAGTCAAACGTGAATTGAAGGATCCGGATCTTAAGACACCGGATGATTTCTGGACACCACTACGAGCAATCAAAGAGGAATGGGAAGGTGAAATCGATATGAATCTAAAGCAAGATGAGCATCACGAAAGAATTACCAAGTTCATAAAACACCAAACGATGCTGAGCGAAGTGGAGAGCGACACCGAAGATGAAGGGGAGAAAAGTGTAGAAAACGAACAAAATAAAGAGCTGTATTTACAAGAAGAGGAACAGAAACTACGACAACAGTTAATCGAGGATGGCATCAAAGAGCAATCACGACAACGCCAACAGAAATGGGAAAATGATCTCAGCAACGAGCTCTACTTGCTTAACGATCTAAAGCGCGAACACGTATACGATCATAAGCTAAAGAATCCCATACCAATTGCAGAATGCTATACTGGTGCACATACTTGTGACGAAACGGTGGCAACCCTATCCGATCTGAAGAAGCTGGTGGCCAATAGGGTGCCCAAAGTGCCATTGGATGAGTTGCTGATCGAGCCGCTACTCAACTGGGATATCGATATGCTGCCCAAGAAACCAAATCTAGTTGAAGAGCTGTGCCGTCTATTTCGCCAGAATATTGGACCTACGTTGGCCGTTGTTATCGATGGCAAACAGTTTTATTGCCATTCCATGCTGTTAGGAATGATGTCTGAATTCTTCAACAATCGCAATTTCTCGCATGTGCTTTATTTACCTGGCACGAAGATACCGTCTCGCACCTTTGTCAACATATATCGATGGATGCTAGAGCCAATTAATTCGTTAACGCTCACCCAGCTCATTGAGCTTCTGCGCGCCTCACAGTTTCTGGCCATCGAGGAGCTGACCAAACAATGCTGGCGGCTCACTCACGATGTGCTGAAGACAACTGATCGCATCTTGACCATGTATACCGTGGCGCAGCGTGTGTGCGTTAACATTGAGAAGATCATAACCCCGTACGTGGGACGCATTTGGTTGCCGTTTGCATCCAGCCAGGAATTTATTAATCTGGAATTCAGCAAAATTCGACGAATGCTGCAATTGGACACTCTGTCAGTGAACTCGGAAATGGAAGTGGGTATACTACATTCATAGAATTTAAGAACCTACCATAATCATCATAATCATAATCGGCAGGTTCTATACTCGGCCATACTCTGGCTGGAGTGCGGTTGGCCACTCCGTAAACGCTATGCTATCGATCTAATGCGTGTTATACGCTTTGAACTTATGCCCTTTGTATTTCTGATAATTTTCGACAGGCGCAAGGATGGACCACCAGCACTAAACTATATCCGCCATTCAGTGGTAGTGCACAAGCTAATATACAATGGACTCTCAGAGCAGTGAGTATGCTACAGATTCGTTATAGGCTATCAAGTGTGATTGGGACCTGTCTCTCTCTCTCTCCGTCCCCGAATCCATATTAGACACTCCGACGCGAACCGTTATAAAGGTAACTCTGGCCGCTACCCTCGCGAATGGATCTACGATCCATGTTGCCCCTATCACCATGGCCACAAATGCAACTCCGCTCGCTTTGTTAGCTACAACGAATTCATCAATTATGTTAAATGCCTACAAAAAGCCGGCTATCTGCGCGGGAATCGTATGAAATTATACACTGATGATGACATTGTCTGCTGTTAAATCGAAAGACTCGAAAATCGTATAGAGTAAACGAATTTTAACGATAAATCTCCTGCATTTCTTTTATCCAATCAACAGCTTTCTAAACAATCGTATTGATTAAATATATACAATACATAAATACACTGACTGTACATAGATATTTCTGTGTGCTAGTCACTCGACGAATACTTTTCTGTATAAACAATATCGTATTACATCTATTTCTAATTGTTTTAATGAAACTTTTCTAGCTTGCCTCACATATTATGTGTTTTACCTCAACAAATCTATCAACTCTTCTGAAGTCTATACAAAAATCTGCTACATTACAAATTTAAACTGCGCTTAAAGCTTCTTTCCTTCAGTTTAGTCACTTACAAATGAACTGCAATATAGATCATTATCCTCTTCGATGGCACCGTGGGCGGCATGAAGGCCACTGTTGTCGCAAAAGGCAACCGTTTGGAGGGCTGTGACCCAATCCTTAAGCTCCTCATCGCTGTTCGTATTCAGTGTAAGCTGCACATTGCGCTTGACAATCTGTATGAGATTCGCTGGCGGTGGTTCCTGTGTGATCTTTACGCAATTCTCAAGTGTAAAGATCTTTGGATTCTTGTCATCCTTATTCTCGCATATCTCCAGGCGTGCAATGCCATGGCGACTGGCTTTGAATAGGAGACAATAGCGGCTGCATGATTTCTGAAAAAGAAATATAAGAAATACATATTTGAATGTTTTCTAACATTTTTTGAATACTCTTTAATCTGAATAGATAATACAAAGGCAAATATATTTATTAATAGAGTTATATATATCTTTGGCTTATATTTGGTTAACTCTTCGAGTACATCTCGAAGATTTTGATGTTTATTAATTTGGTGTTAACCTCGCACTAACCATTGTAAGATCGAGTTTTAATGTTGTGCTAATCAAATTTCCAACGAAAATTCGAGCGTTACTTACATAACGAAGCAACAACAGCAAACACAAGTATTTGTAGCTGGGCACGGCCCCAATCCTCAGAGCTCAGAGAGACATGAAATCGCTTAAGCACACTTAAGAATTCCCTGACATATGGAAATAAGTGTATATATATTATATATATATATATATATGTAATATATATATCCATATACATGGATGAATCCCAAAAAAAAAAACAGCCGTCATCGCAAGCATATACATATACGTATACATATGCATATAAGCAGACAATTTAGATGTGTGTCTCAGGCGCGCACACGCAAATCGAAAATATGTTCGGCTCGCCGTTTGGCATGCTTCTCTCTTTCTCCCACCTTATGCTACTCATTTGTATGCAACAAGTATGCAGATGGAGATATCTACACTTATACATGTGCACACACACACACACAAAGGCACGCATGTGTGTGCGCATATGCATACACAAACTCACTCACACATACACACACACATGCTCATGGCGAGGGTCCTGTTGTAATACGCAATTGCCAAATATATTAAAATTGCATTTAGAATATTTTAGGGCATTGCACATTTGTGCAGTTAATGTGTTAGTTGGTAGATATGCAAGTTCTTTGACAGGCTCTTACCTTTTTCGAGATACGATTTAGCGAAAATCCAGTTTGTGTTGGAACATTAAGATATCCAGCCAAAACAGGTATTTCAACATCCATTCTGTTGAGGCCCGTTGCCGATGCTTCTCGTTTGCGTATTCAATTGGCCAATAACAAAAGGCAATTTTTACAGTTTTCATATATGTTCAATGATTTGTGTTGCTTGGCGAATTGCAATTTGAGATTCACACTTCATATTTACATTTAACCGCAACAAAAATAAACGCAGCCGCAGGCCCACAATTCGAGTAACTTTATTTATTTATGCGCTTCCAGAGCTGCATTCTATATGCTGCAATCGAAATCGAGTTATCACACAATATGGTAATGGAGGCTTTATCGAATGCGCTGATCGCCCACGATCATGTTTTCCTACATACATCGATAACAATTTAAATTGATTTACGTGACATGCTTATGAATTGTGATAGCTCAATAATTGAGTCTTCATTCTAGTATGTATGTATCTGTTTTTTCCTCAGTACAATCAATAGTATTGAGTGCTTAATACAATGTAAAAGAATTTTAAGTTAAATATTGCGCCGTCTTCATGTAGAAACCACACATGGGGCGATAGTTATTAATATGACCAATACAATATATTAGCCTTGTGACCAAACTTGTACGGAAAATATATCGATAAAATTAGGAAATTGGCACTGCCAACCTGTTACATATTTCACTGTGAATGGCAAAATTAATAACATACGGAACCTGTAAAAGCTGAATTTTGTGCAAAAAATAAATAAATAAAACATGGCACACGATCGGGAGGTGCTGCGTATGATATGGGAAGGTCAAATTGGAATTTGCTTTCAAGCCGACAACGAAGAAATTGTCGGCATCAGGCCAGAACCGTTTTATTTGATGGTGTCACGTCTCAGCTATTTGCCCCTGGTCACAGACAAGGTAAATTAAACAAAACAAAAGGAAAAACAAAGACAAACTTATTTATTTATATATAAGCACCAATTGTCCTCATGTTTCTTAACAGGTGCGAAAGTATTTTACCCGCTATATTGCTGCCGAGCATCAGGATGGCGCCGCTTGGTTCGATTTCAATGGAACGCCGCTCCGTCTGCATTATCCAATAGGTACTTATAAAAGGCGGCATTATGGGCGTAGCAAATCGAATTGTAAATTTAAATATTTTGCTATGCATAGGAGTGCTGTACGATTTGCTGCATCCAGAGGAGGACGGCACACCCTGGTGCATTACCATACACTTTTCCAAGTTTCCAGAGGAGACGCTCGTCAAATTGAACACAAAGTATACATGAGATATAATATATATATATAACTAATTTCTGTAAGATTGGCAACTAATGAGCTTTATTGACATTTGCAGAGAACTGCTGGAATCGCATTACTTGGCCTGCCTAAAGGAGGCCGACGTGCTAAAGCATAGAGGCTTGGTAATCTCAGCCATGCAAAAGAAGGATCACAATCAGCTCTGGCTAGGCCTGATAAATGATAAATTCGATCAGTTCTGGGCGGTCAATAGACGCTTAATGGAGCCCTATAGTGACCAGGAGTCATTTAAGAACATTCCAGTGCGTTTCTATCACGACGATGTAAGTGCTCAAAATCAATAGACTTCAGTGAAGTTTGGGGTGTTTGCCTTTAGTCAATGACTAAACTAAGAGTACTTGTAGAAGCCAAAGAAGTAGTAATAGTAGAAGTAAGAAGAATTAGTAGTATTTAGTAGTAGCAACCGCTATAAGAAGCACTTTTGAAAGTTCCACATCATGAGAAGAGTCAAGAGTCAAAGAGTTGGTTTATGATGCTATTTCATAAATATGTGAAAACGAAACGATATTTATAAAATAACGGAATGCTTAATATGAACATATGTATATGATTAATGGCGTATTGGAAATGGCTCTTGCCTTTCTGACTGTTGCATAGAACGATCTATGCCCCTGCTTATACCCATTCACAAATTGTTAGAAGTATATTGGCTCTGCGCAATGTCCGCCCTACTCTGCATACACCAATCTATTTTAAAGTAAAGTAATTTTATAATATTCGATTAACAATTCTATATGCAACGGAAGTGTAACTAAATAGAGTGAAGACAATCGTGTTGCCTATTGAAGCTAGAGACTAATATATATACATGTATATATATATATTATATATATATATATATAATATACATATAGAGGTATGTCTGCCATAATTGAAAAACCTTCATAGTCTTTTCTAAGTGAATCAGTGTTGACGCTCTTATATTTTTACTGAAAGAAAATATGCCAAAAACATGAAAAGTATCTATTATAGAAATAGTCAATCTCTTTGGTGCACAAATATTATATAGTTTGTAGCGATTGCAAAAAGTTTCTTAGGTGTTGCCTCTGTTCAATTGGTGCGTGCTAAGAATTGTATAAGATCGTCTTATTGTCAACATATGTCTTATTGACAATTTTTTAGGATGTAGTGCACGCTTGTTGGTATTATTTACAGATCGTTCTTATTGCACTGCCAGGTGGCAACGCTGTCTTAACAACATAACCTCACTCAATAAAATATTGAGCAAATCACTTTTAGATATATGAAATATAATCCTTTATTGGAATTATTTAATAATAATAAAATAAGTTGATTTAGGCCGAATTTTATGTCTAGCCGCTGAATAAGACTAATTGATTTTATGAGAGTCATAAAAGTTGTTTGACAAAGATATTTTGGGAGAGACGTGTTAATTATTATATGATATTCGCGCCTTATACGTAGATTATGGCATATCTAAATTGATGTCGCCTCAGCGTTATCTAGCACGTGCAGCATATTTAAACAGAAGATATAGAGATAATGCTCTCATCTCTCATCTGTCTATCTCCAAATAGGATTTTACGTACATACAAAAATTAATATCGCCGCTGAATGAAACTGGACAAAAGAAAAATCTGGCCGACCTGATGGCCGAATTATCGACACCTGTGCGCAAAGCAGGTGAGTGCACATAATAGTATATCTAACAACAATATATATATATATATATATATATATATATAGATATAGTGTATATTGGGGTATTTGTTACACGCACGCAGCTATCAATTAGCCGCAGCCACTCAAAACCATTTGCTTGCATTCTTATAGCAGCATCCTTAACAGCCAAGTCTTTGTCTCTCTCCCTCTCTCTTTCCGTCTCCCTCTTTATCGTCGCATTCATTAGAAAAGCGGCCAAAAAAAGGTGCCAGTCAGTCTGGCCGAAACTTCGTTTTGTCGGCTCTCGCTGACTTATTTATTTTTCTATTGAAGCGCACACAAAACGAGGCAAAGCCGCTGGCAGCGTTGTTGCCGACGTCGCCGTCGACGGCGTCGTTGACGTTACTGCCAATCATTCCTCAATTCATCAATGTCGCCCAACAACAACAACAACAAAAGAACTAAAAATTATTGAACAATAGCCCCAGGCAGTCCACGGGACTCAAAGCCGAGAGCCGGGCAGGTTGCCTGTTGGATTTTTGTGTTGTTTTCTTCTTCTTCATTTTTCGTTTTGTTCTCTTCTCTTTTGGCCAAGTGTTTTTCGAACCATTCAGCTGCCTAGACAAAACGTATGCAAGTGTGTGTGTGTTCAACAATAGAGTGCGTGTGGATTTTTCGTGGCAAGCGAACGTTGCAAGAGTCGCTGCTGGATTCCAACTGACCTGCGGCGCCGGCGACAGAGGACGCAAGTGCGAGCGAGTCAGCGCATAGTTGACTGAGTCTGCGTGCATGTATATGTCCGTATCTGTGTGTGTGAGTGTGCCGTGTCGCAGTGGCTTAGGTGCAATAATAGCATTGGGAATTCCATAGCCAGACAAAAGGCGGAACTAAATACCTGCGGCTGGGATTTACGAATTACCACGTGAACAACTACACTAGCTGTGTGCATGCCTGTGTGTGTGTGTAGGTGTGTGTGGAACAACTAATGCTAGAGCTAGTGCGCAGACCTCTTTCATTGAGAAGCATCTAACACTCGACTATACCAAGTGCGCTCTCTGCTCTCTCTCTCTCTCCCTCCCTCTCTTTATCCTTGCAGCCCGGGACTCCTTGTGGCATCTGTTTTCGCTTAGAGCGAACAGCAGGTTGGCCCTGCGCCTTCAGCGGGTATTTCCCCGGACTACAAGGTGTGAAATTTTTATTTGCATGCTTCGCCCCGCACATACTTTTCCCTGTTAGCAACATTTCATTTTCTTTTATTTTCGTTCTTTTCTTTGGTTCTTCGATTTCTGCTCGCTTTGGTCCTGGTCTTGGTAATTCCCATTTGAAAGGTGAGAGATTTGTTGGTGAACAAACACCGATCCTTTTCCTTCCAATGGATGCCCACAATTTTCTGGCTGTAACACGTATTTTCCCAAAGGTCATCCAATGTGACAGTTGCAATACATTTCCCTTGTCCTTGATGCACATACACACACAGACTCACCTACCTACACACACGGCTCTTAAGTCTGGCTTAAGTGGGCCAATGGATCAGTCCCGTTGCGTGCTCTTAGACACAAGTTAATTCCCGATTAGGTCAATTGAGCGCCCCCAGCAAAGTGAAAAACTAAGAAAATCTTCCATTGATATGCTCTCTATAATTGAGCAATTACTTAGCTAAATTGATTGGGTTTTTCTACTAGTGTTGTCGTTGCTGATTATTATTATTATTATTTATATTATTATTATTATTATTATTATTATTATTATTTTTATTTTTATTATTATTATTATTATTATTATTATTATTATTTTTATTATTATTATTATTTTTATTATTATTATTATTTTTATTTATATTATTTTTATTTTTTTTTTATTATTATTATTTTTATTATTATTATTATTGTTATTATTATTTTTTATTATTATTTTTAATAGTTTTGTTATTTTTATTATTATTATTATTACTATTTTTGCATTAGTCTTATCATTATCACTAATAATATTAGTATTCTCATCGTCTATATTATTGTTAACATTATCATTAGTTAATTCCCTTTATATCTTTACTATATCATTATAGTTATCAATGCCATTATTATGATTATTATCAATATTGTTTTCATTGCCAATTTTATTGTCGGATCAAGATCATTATCATTATGATTACCAATTTCAACGTAATCGTAATCATAATTATCGTCAATTTCATTGCCACATTATGATCAATATGATCTTTATAATTATAAGCATTGTAATTACCATTTTCATAATCATTATAATCAGGGATATGAACCGCATTATCATAATTATTAGAGACTATAGGAGCTCTAAGCATAATTTTTCATTGTAATCCTCATAGAAGTTGTATATGGCATACATATTCATTCCATCAAATTTGATGTGTTCGTTTTTCTATATCAGACTGAACATATGTCTGAATCGATCTATGAGCTCAGGCCTAAGTTCAATATAAACATATCTAGAATTAAATATAAAATTTTTCCGAGGTTCATATAAAGAGCTAAATTAGAACTTTGTTTTTATATCGAAAACTCTTTCGATCTCTCTGAAGTATAATGCTATTATTTTCGTTATTGTTAACGATAAACCTAGCTAGATCTTTCACAGAAAAAAGTCTTGTAATTTATGAAAAACCATTTTACATCAATAGAAATCAATTTCCAATCAAGAAACATTTTTTTTTCCAATATATGCAAAAGTTCAGCGAATCGAAGATGAACATAGAACGCCCCCAAGTGGTGGAAGTACGTATTTTCCGAACCGAACCGAAAACTCATTCAATGGATATGTTTATGAACATCCACCCCCTCCTCCACTCCCACACCCATGCACATAACATGAGTTGTTTATAGTGAGGCTTACTGCGTCTAACATTGCCTGTAATGATGATCCGTTTAGTGAGCCAAACCGCTCTGGCCCCTTTCAGTTGCTGCACCACCCGCCCCCTTTCCAGTCTCTTGCCAATTGCAGTTTTGTGTAAAAGAAGAAAGAAACGTTTTGCCGCCACCGCCGCTGCTGCCGTTTGCATCCGCATCCGCCATCGAAACACCCACAAATCACATTCAAAACGTGGTCAACTGCTGGCGGATGGGCGGGGGAATTGGGGGGCAATTGCACGCACGTACATCTAATGCGTCTGTGTGTGTGTGTGTGCGTGTGCGTGTGTAATGCGTGCATTTTCATAGAAAATTTGTATTTAAATTGAAATGAATTTCAAATATACAATGCAGTCGTCGTGGCGGTTCAAAGTAGATGCCATTCCGAGAAATCAAAAAAAAACCAAGCAACAACAACAACAACAGAAGCGGCGGCAGCAACAACGACAACAGCTAAAGGCGGCCCGAGAATCTAAGACGCGTCAAAAATAAAGAAAACGCATTTCTGTGCGACTGCGACTGCGCTGCAGCGTCGCTGTCTACTTTTTTTAGTGTTTTTTTTTTGCTTCGCTTTTATTTTTTATTTTGTGCAGTGCGCGCAGCATGGGGAGCGGTTGGCGGGAGCCCATAGCACAGGCGCTTTCATGATTTGCCGCCGGCTGTGAGTGGCGGATCTGGCGTTCACCGGAAAGCATCGTCAGCTTCAGCTACAACTACAACTACAACTACAGCGTCGGCGTTGGCGTTGGCGTTGGCGGCGGCGTTTTGGCTTTTTGAATGCTCACACATACGCACACACACATACTAACCAATGGCTCTCTCGCTCACACATAACACACACTCACTCTCTCTCGCTCTCGCTCTCTTTTTTCTTGTGTCTGAATGCTCTCCCAATTTGTGTGCGTACGTGCGTGTTAGCTTGCGCTGGTATTGGTATTGTTTGCACTGGTGTTTGCTAAGGCTGCTCTCGAATGTGTGAAAAGGAAGTTCTGAGATATCACCTCCGCTTATTTGTATTTACACCTCCACCTCCGCGGGCAACTTCAACTCCACCTTGCCCGTCGGAAATCGCACCTCGCGCTAACAGCCCAGCGCTTGTATATTTATCACGTTGCCCCGTCGCTCCGTCGCAGCCGCTGCCGTTGCTGCTGCTGCATCATATCTTTTATGGTCAGCAGTTTCGGCGGCGGTGGCGGCTGCTTCTGCTGTTGTTGTCTCTCTTTGCCATTGTTATTGCTGTTGCTGCTGCTGCTGCTGCTACGGCTGCTTGTTGCTGTGTTGCATTTGCCACCTTTGCATTTGCTTAGTTCCATTTCGACACATTTTCGTTTGCATTTCGTCAATCAGACAAACAATGCACAATGCAATCAGGACGACCCTCACCCTCGCCCTCACTTGTTCGCATTGTATGTGTGTGCAAATATGTGTGCGCGTGTGTGTGCCTGTTTGCTTGACAATTGTTTGCGCCACGCCCTGGCATTTTGGGTGGGCTGCTTGGTCCGTAGAGCGGCAGCTGCAAACAAAAAAAAAACGAAAATGCAAGCAACAAGTTGGTCCTTTGAATTCATTTTGTCTCCCGAATTTTGAACGAAATCGGCTTAAAATTTAACGTCGTTTCCACTGGAACAACACGCACGCACTCACACACACACGTACACACACACACGTACACACACACACACACACGCTAACTGACTGGAAAGCTCATCACATTAAGCTCGCTCGCGTTCGCTTGTCTTTAAGCTGAGCTTTCGGCTTTTGTCTTCGGCTTTCTTCGGCTTTTCTCTTAGCCTCTGGCCGTTCTCTTCGTTTATTTGCTGCGTTCGCTGTTTTATCAGCTTTTAACTGTTTACATTAGCGCCTTACAGCGAACCGTACTCACATCCGAATTATGTTCTCAATCAATTTGATCCCATCGCATGTTTGCCTTCGTCTGTGTCTGTGTCTCTGTATACACAGCACAGCAGACCGCAGCACATATCCAGCCAGCAGTCGTCCCATCTCTATCCCTCTCGCACCTCCATTTCCTGTGCTACGTTTTGTTTATGTGCTTTTTGGCGCGATCTGCCGAAAAAAATGCTCAGTCAACAGCTTTTATACGCTTTTATTCGAAAGGGTATCTGCGTAATGGAATTTGATGGAATGCCTTAAAATACCACAAACCAAACGAGCTAAGAGTGCAGACGTCGCTCTATATTATGTGGTTCGTATGGGGAACATCGGTTAAGGATCATATATATTTATTATAGCTTAGATATTGCTTCTAAAAATAGTTAGGGTATTCGCCCGTTGTACATACCTTAGCTTATTACATTTCCTGCCGCTTCAATTGAAATCCAATTTTAATTTTGTCTTTCGAGTTTAGTTGACAACTTTGTTTTCCAATCCAAACAAACTAACTGCAAAACGTTTGAGTAGAACTTCAGCAACAGCGACAGCAACAACAACTTACAACAACAAACCGTTACAATAACAAATAACAATTGAAAACCCAAAACCCCAAAAGACAATTGATTTCGCAGTTTAATCGCGTCATGAACTGCGAAATGAAAATATGCAATCGATATGAATGTATCTTGCCATCGACAGACGACGCCGATGACGACCGGAACTGGCGATCGCCGTCACTGCGGCGACAATGAATCGCTAAACAAAGATACTTTATCTATAAAACTACCGAAACATTAATCAATGCCAAGCAATGCAGAAAATTCTAGTCCAATCACGGAATTCTATATTTAACAGCAGACTTGACGGAGTTACCAGACAAAACTTTGAACTTTGACATGACATCTTCAAGGTAGATATACCAAATAGTGTAAAGATAGAATTCATGAAATGTTTCAGTACAAATAGAACGATGTAAATTTAATAATGATAAATCTAATACTCAAAGAAGTTAAAAGTTAATCTGATAATAAGATATGCATATGGAAGAAATATATATCATATCTATAGAAATTAGCTATATGCTTGATCCATTCACTTAGACCAAAAGGCATCAACTTAATAAACTTAAAATTGAAATTATATATATATATATTAAATTATATATAAAGTATAGATCATAGATCAAGGAAAGAAAGAGAGTCCGAGAGAGTATTGCCTGGCTATATATTGTTGGTTTTTATTCGTTTATAGAGCACAATCTATGAAATTATTATGATTGGCTTTCTTATCAGATACGTTGAACATTCGCGCTGCAATGTTTTATTTTTAGGCATGAGCTATGCGCCTCCAAGACTCCAGCACGCCCCAAAGTCAACTGAATCGAACAACAACAACAACAACAGCAGCAGCGAGTAATGGCTGTCGTTTCGTCAATTGTGACTCAGTTGTTGTTGTTGTTGTTGCTTTCGATAATAAGACTGTTTGGCGCCATTCTTTGCATTGGCCTCGTGTGCCATTCAATGTGCTCAATGGTTTCTCATGTTCATTATTATTATTGTTTATTGAGGTATTAGTATTAGTCGTAAATTTAATTAGTATTATTAATCGATCTAGTATTAGAATTAGCTGCATTAGCTTAGTTATTAATATTATAATAAGCATGGATATCGCCTTTGGCAGAAGCATTCATTAGCATTAAAATTAGTGTTAGCATTAGCACCAACACTACCATTGGCAGAGGCATTGGCATTAGTACTTGCATTAGCATTAACATTAGCATTAGTAGCAGTGTTCGAAACAGCATTAGCTCTAGCCTTAGCGTTAACATTAATATCAAAGTACATCATAAGTATAAGCCATAGCATTTGTATTAGCAGTATCATAGAAAACATCATTAGCATTAGAATTATCATTAGCTGGTTTTATCGTTGACAACATCTTTATAATTAGTATTGATAATTAGCATTAGCATTAATATTGGTGTTCACATTATGATATCAGCATTAGCATTAGCATTTCTATGTCAAATACATCATTGACATTAGTATTCCCATAGCTTTAACATTCGCATTAGTATTAACATTATTATCATAAGCTAAAGCATTAGCATTATTTTTAATATTCTCAACGCCAACGTATATAGCACTAGTATTGCCTATTGGCCTAATGCCATTAGTAAAAGAGTTTCACAAATATAATTCATCCGAAAAGGAGCTTTCAGTTATAGCTGCATATAGATTACCCCGCCATATCAGCTGAATATATATCACGGCAAGCTCCTGGCTCGATCTTTGGACAACTTCACTTGACAGACTTTCAACAATGCAATGCGTATTGTACTTATTTGCGTAGTGTCTAATGCGCTGTATTCTACACATATATCATCATCATTCATGGATCACAGGCATTTCCTCTCGCAGGGTTGGCGGAGGGCAATTGGCGGGTGGGCGCGTTTTATAAATCGAATCAAATGGAATCGTATCGTACATCGTTGTGCATTTAATACGTATGCGTCCTACTTGAACTCGGGCCCGTTGCACAAATCTTATCTCTGGTCACCCGCTTCCCACTCTATGTAATCAGGCATTATCAGAGCTATACTATACCATATATGTATATTATATATATTATATGTATTGAATGCGATATGGCTTGTTCGTGTGTGTATGTGTGCTACTTATTTGCTTGTGAATATATATTTATATGCGTGTTTGAATACCCTGTAGTCAGGCAGGGGTATACAAGAATTGTGAATACGGTTACTCTCATTCTACTTCCTGAAGATGTGCTTATATAAGATATATTTAATGGTATATCAACGTTCCAGTCTACTTTATATATCAATTTCCCATCGAGTCATATACGTATATATGTGCAGGGCATTCATTTATTATGTTCTTTAAAGGTAATGATCTTGTCCAATTGTTAAGTATATTCAGCAACTAAAGGTGAAATCAAAACTATTTAGGAGCAGATCCGTACACAGAGAGTACAGAGAGCATCCTCGAAACAAATACTATTTAGCGATCGCATAATAATTGATCATTGCCAGGAGATCTAAGCTAGTTGAGAGACAGCTGATCACGGCAGCCCTAATCTAATGCGCATCCTCTTCCTCGTCGATGATACTGAGCGAATTAAAAGCTCTTTCGGCTGATCTTACGATCGTCGAAGTTCCTTTTGTGTTGTGCGCGTGCGTCTACAATTGTGGCGCACTGTACTACAGTAATCTATATTTACAATATGCCTGGCTATAATTATAAATGACGAAAGAGTCAAAACCAATGATCGGGCCACTTGAGCGCGTTGTTGTTGCTTATCGATTAATGGTAACGCCTAACCGAAAGCCTTTGGCCCATGGTCGATAATGGGTGCTGTGATTTATATGGCAATCAGATAGCAGGAAATACTCATATATAGGCCTATATATAGTCGCAGATTATGCGAAGTGGGCGCTAATACTGATTACCGACATCCATAAAGAGGGACTGAGAAAAAAACGTACAAGTGTAGATCGCTAATCGATAAATTATCGATAGCCGTAGTGCTCCGAAAACTCCGAAAGTATAGCAGATATAGTCTAGCAAAGAGTTTTGATACATAGAAGATATAATATTCATATATTGATCGACTCTTAACTAACTTCTCTTCGTTTTATCTCCTTCTTTTCGTAACTTTCAGTTGGCTTTCGGACTCATGGCATCGGCCTGCCGGAGGAGACGCAGCTGCAATGGATGTCTGAGCATATGAGCTATCCTGACAATTTCCTGCATTTATCGGTTGAGTACGAGAACACATAACTCTCAGAGACAGAGCGAGAGAGCATTCAAATGAAATTACAAGTTGGAGGGAGTAAAGAGTGCGCCAATCCAATGCTTTAACCCAGGGCCGATCTGCACACGGACCGATATACACACTTACCAATAACTGTAGCAACTAATTAATTATTAAGTTCAATGTACAATACATTAAATATTTATGTACCATATACTTATGCAATAATATATATAGCTTGATACAGCATTTATACTACATACACATAAAGCGCAATGGATTTGCACTCTGTCAATTCATCGATCATAGCAATTCGTAATATTTATTCGCGCATTATTCCCTTGCCGACAAACGGTTCGTGCCGTTCTATTTATAAGTCCCCCGGGGTTCATTTAGGAACTGTATACAACGTGGCAAAAATCGTGCCATAATTGCTTATCAATTTCAAAAGAAAACTCAACAGAAAATTAAAGAAATACCCTGGAAGCGTACGTTAGCTGTGAGTGCTATATCTGATGGATCTGTCAGCAAGTCGAGTGAAGTCTACGCTACTTAAGAACTACTTTACAATGCTTATTATAATCTTAGCTGAGAGGCTTCAGCTGAAGGTCTTCTAGCTATACATAAAACGAATTGATATTGATAAAAATGATGGAAGCCCAAGACTCAGGCAATTCCTGGGCATATACAGCTCTCTGTTAAAACTTGTCCAAAGTTCAACTAGAAAAAAATTCGATCGATCGTATATCAATCTATATCTCTTTTAGGTATAAAAATATCGATATCGATCGATAACTTTCACAGTCTTGCACGTGGCTTCCAGGGTATACAGAAATCGCATCAAGTCGAGCCACTTCGTACGGCGCGATCGAGTTCATTGATTAGACCAGTCGCAAAATTGTTATCCGCTGTCAAGATAACGGCGACCTTACACAATTTTTCGGCCAGCTCCACATTTTAGCGATATTTTATTCTGTTTCTATTTTCATTAATTATTTGAAGAGCATCGATTTGAAAATGTCAGCTCTCTGGCTGCTAAAAATAGTGAACGCCACTTGAGAATGATTAATACGATGATAATTATATATATATACAAATGAATTATATATGTATACATATGTATACACGATTATTATTCATTTATCTAGGTCGCTGGGTAAAATGGAATAAGTGCCCGGCCCAACCCATTGCGACGAAGAAAGAGAAACAGAAACAGAAACAGAAAAGAAACAGTCGAAAGGAAGCAGCGTCAGTTTTAGAAAATTTATTGCTTGGACTTAGCAAATCGGTTATGACAAACCACTTAATGTTCCGATATGGACATTATCGGCACATTGATGGATCTATGCGGACGGGTTTTGCATGTTTTTGTTTTTAGTAGCTGCACTCAACGCATAGGACGAGAGACGTTCCGTTTGGACATCGATGGAGCATATATTTGTCCATTTGGTCATTGATCGATCCGCTCACTTTGCTCTGTCCAAATAGCTGTGGCCCACCCGCTTGATCAGCGGTCGACACTCTCGAGTGGAACCAATAACTTATACCACAATAAACAATCGATTTATTTGCCAATTGCCATGAGTCCGGTCATGCATCAACCGCGAGCGATCCTCGTCGAGTGCTGATCAGTCTATCCGATAACTACGTGTACCCAGACTAGTGCATATATTGCTGAATAACTGAATCATCAGCCTTTGATATTTTATCTATATTTGCTTGCTGATCACTGATCCTCTTCAATTATATCAACATTTAACTGATCACTGATCACTGATGCTCTCTAGTGATTCGATTCGTCGATTATTTAGTATTATTTTGTAGATCACTTACTCAAAGCAGTGACAATATCTAGAATAACGCAAATAGAACTAATATTTAATATCTAACAGACTTTCTATTTCAATGATCAACTCAATCATCGTCACCTCTCTCAATCGGTGAGCGTCTCGTATCTATCTGCATGAAGGCACACAATTATCTGCTAGGTAAAATCTGAAACTGTAGTATTCAAACAGATTATCTATATCTATTGGACTAATATATTCTTTTCCCTTGGTGATCGAGGAACTCAATCTGCAGAGTGCACCTCAAAATTCCTTTAACTGGCTTTACATAACAACAATTTATGAATTGCTCTTTGGCTTGCTCTTCAGAAGTGTCAATCTGATCCAGATATAACATGATCACAACTTGATAAGCCAATGATAAGTCAAAGCCAAGCAATATATCAGTAGATGACACGTTTCTGTGGCTCGAATTGAGAGAACACAAATTGCACTGGGTTAGTTAAGAACGTCATTGCGTCGTATGTTGAAATATATTTATTATGTATTTCCCTCTCTGCATGAGCTTTATGATGCCCTGTGAAAAGAGTTCAGTGCGGCTTGATTTGCTACAACAATATAAATTGTTATCGTATTTTTTTTTTGTATTTTTCTTTTATTTGGCGATATGGAAAAAGTGTTTTAGTAATGCGTAAACAAATTGGATTGAAGGGGAAAGCTTAGTTGATCTATACAATATATAGAGAACTGAAATGTGTATGGAAGTTCGTATGATATAATACAAATTTCATTCGAAATTGAATTGAGTCACGTTCTTAGAGCGGAGTCTGTTTATTCCTTGATTGAAAGGGTCAATAGCTGGGCTAAGCAGTTTTTATATAAATCGGCTTAAATGCCTGAAAATATCAAGTGTATTCGGTCAAGCATTCACCCAATAATACATCTATTTTATAAAAAAACAAAAAAAAAAAATAAATATTAATAAAAAGCCTGAACATGTACTGACTGCATAATACTCGCTCATTGTTCATTGCGCAATATTCAAAACTTAAGTATTTGCCACGCCCCAATCTGTGGAGTTCTTAGGTTTATCTGTGAAAGATGTTGCAATTTGAAAATGTTCTTGCTTGAAAACTGAGCAAGATTTGCTTTTTTTAAATATATGCCACGCCCCCAATGGGCGTAGATACACAATTTGCAGTGAATGTTAGAAGTAAGCATAGACTTAAAAACGGTGGCAGTTATAGCTATTTTGCCACGCCCCCAAGGGGCGCATGTATAAAGTCTTTGGACAATCACAAAGGCAGCTCCACACTAACTCAGTTGCAAGATCATCTTACCAACTGTTTTTCTCTTGTTTGCCACGCCCCCAATGGGATTAACTATATCAACTATATATGTCAAATATATATTTGCCAAATGTGAGGCTTTCAGTCAGACGAATATGCATAATACATGTAAAGAAGAAGAAGAACATGTAAAGAACGAGCAAAAATTCATTTCGATTTTTTTACCTATGTTAAAATATATGAAAAATATTTCAAATAATTAAAGCTCACATCAACTTGGAATGTTTAATATTTGCTAAACATTAAAAGAATTGTTATAACATTTAATGTAATTCATGACAAATCGCTAAGCGAAAGCATTGGCCGCGCAATGCCGGGCAGCATACAAATGGTATGGCTTATGTACACGATACATTAAATAATATAATATGTAAGCAGTCGAGTGACCTTGCCAGATGCACTCAGGTGTGCAGCGTGCCGCACATCAAGAGGAACGAACCCCTAGCCGAAGCAGACACATAACAGAGCCACCCTAATGGCCACCCTAAAGACGCCCGCCGCGAGCCCCGAGCAGCGTTCGCCACGACTTTCGTTTGTTAACTTGGCAACTTTTGGCTGCAGAAACTGTGTTGCACATGATCAACAGGCGCTGCTGCAGATCAGCTGAGCGCCGGTCTGGTGGTTCGGGTGGCTCGAGTGGTGCGCGGGGCTGCTCGGCGGTGCTATCGCTGTGCGCAAATCGTCTATGTCACGTGGCATTACAAAGAGTCACAAGAATTTCGTTCGCACAGCAACAAGAAATAAATCAAAGAAATTCGCAAAAGCAAAAACAACTGAAAAGAAAAGCTAGAAAAATAGAAAATGAGGCACATGCCCAGGCTTCCTAGGGGTTAGCGAAGGGGCAGCTGGTTGCCGGGCGATGGATATAGTTCTTTTCAATTTGGATGCTACCCAGATTTCAAGCAGTCTGCCAGCCACACACAGGTGTAGTCGCTCCTTCTCCCCCGCCCTCTCCCACTGTGTGTGCTGTCAGCTCAAATATGTCAATTATCAGCCGGAAGATAGTTTAGGGAGAGTCAGATCTTATGCAACAACCAACAAACTTCGTAAAGCTGAATTGCAATTGCTGATCAAACATAATCTTAGCCATCGCGTGTGTATCTCCCAGGCCCTTCAGCGTGTCTTCTGTATCACAATCTGTCCATGGCTTACAGTCCAGGAAATAGTCCAGGATAGTTATGGCCAGCAAATGTTAGGTCTGGGAAGCAAGAAATGTATGCTGTAAGAAGTCTTACAGTTTTGAGTTTGATTTAAACTCAAATATTCTAATGCCAGTCAAAAATTGTGACCCTTTCGAGTACTAAAACCCATTTATACATAAGGTAAAGCAGACATATATTCGGATGGCATCAAAGACTTAGCCATTAACACATCTATAAACTAAGGCTTAGTTCAGAGTCGATCAAATATGATTTGTATACTCGCTCACACAGTGAGCAGAGTATATTCGTTTTGAGACCTGTGAATATCGCGTGAATATTTCTATATAAATAGAGGAGGAGTCGAAGCTTGGTATAACTATGAGTAAAGCAAACTGAAGCCGAAATTAACAATTCAAGCTGACGATCTTGGCTGAAGATCGATAAACGATTACCAACACTCAATAAGTGTTCAGATATTTGAGTGGAAACAGGCTTAGAGCAGTCGAGTGCAATTATCTATGACACTTATGCTTCTAGCTGAGCCAACGATGTGTCATGTAGAGCAACTAAGAGGTACAGCAAACAGGCTATGCAGAGTATCTAGTCAGTCGTGCAGGTCTAAGCACACTTTAAGATTAGGTTTCTCGGGCATCAGTTATGTAAAGCATCTATAAAGTCGGTGTAATCTGATTGATATTCCAAAAGTTTCGAGCTGAGCGCACAGTCAAATGACTCGTTGCGTAGGTAGGGTATTTGTTGGTCTCTTTCGAGCAACTTCTTGCACGTCTTAGCGAAAAATTCTTTGGCAGCAAGCACAACTACAACACACACACACGCACACACACAGACAGAGTCGTGTTGGGTGTGCTATGCAAAAATATCAACTACGTAAAATAAGTGAGCGGCAGAGCAGCGACTGCGACTGCGACTGCGACTGCGACAACGACGACGGCGACAGCTCTGACTGCCGATTGGCGCACACATTGGCAAACGAGAGCACTTTATTTTTAAATGTTTTAAAAATACAAGCATTATAGAATTTAGCGGCTTAGTCATAGCAGAAAGCGCTGCGCGATAGCCGAAAAGAACCAAAATATGCCATGCGAATTGACCAGAACTGCGATACACAGCCCCAGAGCGGGGCGAAACCGAACGGAATGGAACAGCCATAAGAAAAACTAAACACACACACACACAGTTGTTGAGGCGCTGGTGATGAGCTGGCCAAGATGACACACAAAAGATCACGAGATCATGCGAACAGAGATTCATCATGGAGCGATCTAGGCGAAAGCCAGAAGAGCTTTTCTTGTCTGTGCAACACGAATCGTATGGAATGGTGTGGAATTGAGACAAGGTGTGGAATTAAGAGATAACACAAAATATTCAAAACATGCACGAGTTCAAAGCGAACAGAGATTCTCACAGAAGCGATCTCAGTGAAAGGCAAAAGATTATTTCTTGGCTGGAAATGGAATGGAATTGAACTCAGGCGATAACTGACGATATTCAATAGATAAGGGTTGTTGACGAAACGATCAAAGTGAAAGCCAAATTGAATGGAATGGCAATGAGTCAAGTGATAACTGACGATAGTCAATAGATCACACGAAATCGATATCAGAGCGAATAGAGGTCCTCAATAAAACGAACTCAGTGAAAGCTTAAAGCACGTTTCCCTTGTGGGAATGGATGAATGGAACGAATGGGAATTGGCACAGCGTTTGGTATATATGATAAAAATGATAAGATTAATGTAGAATGGATCAAACACTCAGAGCAAAAGAAAATACTCGAAGAAAAGCTTCGAGTAAAATGTAGAAGAACTTTCCTAGTATTTGAACATGGAAATGGAACAAGATTTGAAATGAAAAATTTCATAGATCACCAGATGGAAGCAGCACAAATAAAATCAAAGCTTATTGCTATCACGATCATATCATATCGTTAGATCAGTTTGCGATCTTTGAGTCTGTCTCCTGCATCAGCATCAGGCACCTCGAAGATGATTTGTATCAGAGTAGAGAAGAGGCGAACAGAAGTATGGAAGAACAATAAAATAGTGTAGCAGTCAGTGGGATCCGTTTGATCTGATCTGATCACATAATACCTGTTGAGTAGCGTGATCAGCGTTGATCAGCCGATTGCCGATTGCCAATTGCCAATTGGCAATTGCCAATTGCATAAGGGCCTGGCGAGCTGTTTACTGTTTGTTGTACAAGTGCCAAATGATTAACACCCGCCAACAAAATGGCGGGCGGCGGCGCGCACACCAAACGTTTACGAATCGCCGCAAAGAAGACGAGCAAAAACGTTGCCAAAGCGAGAGAAATCAATCAAAAAACTAGTTCGATTTTCATGTTTTTCGTTAAATGAATACATTTTTTATTTCTTGTTCAGCTTTTGTTTTGTTTTTTTTTTTTTTTCATCTTTTTGTTTTTGTTTCAATATATAAAAATACTGTTTTAAATATATATATAATATATATATTTAGGGGCACGTATGGATATATATATATAAAGTTTTGCGAAAAAAAAACATCTCTTGTATATAAATATATAGTGTATATATGTATATTGTGTATAGATATAATAGATGTTGTAAATATACTCTATATATATAGAGAGATATTTATATATATATAACTAAATATCTATATAATTCTTTATATGCATCCGCAGTTTTTAACAATTTATTCAAATTTTGTTGTTGTTTTTCATATCACAAGAATTTTCAATTTACCAAAAAAAAAATACATGTATACAATTAGTGCATATATTTATATATATATATCTATTCTTAACAATTATGTTTGTATATATAGAAGTCTAGATCTATATATTTATCAACTATAGATGAATTACACATTTGATTAGTTCCCGTTTTGTTAACTCAATTCTGTGGGCTGGCCACGCCCACCTCTATTTTACTTCTTTTCTTAGCCATGACAACAAAATTCATATATGTGCATGTGTATGTGTGTTTGTGTTTGTGTGTTGTGTTTTTTTTTGTTTTGTTTTTAAAGCTTTCTCTTACAAACTTCTGAATTTCATTATTTTTAACTCAGTTGCAGTTGTTGTTGTAATTTTGAATACCCTTGCAGCGAGCATATAAGCTGAAGCAGTTAGCAGGCAACAGACATATATATATAGAAATTGGCATAGGAACAATTGCTTTAAAATGAAAATGTTCAAAAAATAAAAATAAATTTTTAAGTTTAAATTTAATTTAATTTTTAATTTTTTTTTTGTAATAGAAAATCTCTTAAAGGAAACAATTGTTCTTTAAATATATCGCACCAGAATATAGACATCTACATATATATGCATATATATATATTCTCATTCACTGCAAAGATATTTCAAAATATTTAAGTTTTTGTTTTCCAATAAAAAAAACTTTTTTTCATTTAAATTTAGCGTAAAATTTTTAGTTAATTAAATTTTCTGCGTGATTATATTCCATACGTTTTTGTACATAATTAAATTAGTTATTTACACAAACAAAACTAATAAAAAAACTTACTCTTAAAATATAGTAAAAAAAAAAACTTAAAAATAATTACAATAATTAATTGTTTAAATGTATGAAAAAAAAATTAACTAAACGTTAAATGTGGCTTAAAAAGAATTTGTTGCTTAATGTAAAAAAAAAAATATTTCTTTAAAATTTTAATTACAATTAAAAATATTTTGTTTTCTTCTTGATATATGACAATTGCTTAGGCATATGTGTGGGGTGGGTGTGGGTGGTTGGGTCAGGTTTTGATATGTTTTTTTTTTATTATTTTGTTGGCTTTTGGAAGTAATTAATTAATTATATTTGAATTAAAATTAACAATTAAAACAGGCAAAAAAAAGGATTTTTTTCTTTTGTTTTTAGACTTTTTGTTAATCTGTAACTTACAAGGCCCAGGAAGAGGCCCTAGGCCACGCCCCCAAACGCTTGCTAAGGTGGGTGGTTCGATTGCTGCTGTGGATGGCAGCAACTGTTGCTGCCGCTTAGGCCAGCAGTGTGATGGGCGCCGCCCTGCTGCTGTTGGTGGGCGTGGCTGTTGCGCCGCCCGCCGCAGCCGAGTTAAGACGTGCCAGCGCCTCCTGATCAAGCCACCGCTGCATCTGCTGTTGCTGCTGCTGCTGCTGCATTAGATTGTCGTTGTAGACGGCGGCATGCACCTGCAAATTGAGGCTGTAGCCGTGCGTGGAGGAGGAGCTGGCGCTGGGGCTGTCGCTGTATGTGGAGGAGCTGCTCTCGTAGCCGGACACGGGCGAGCCTTTGGGACAGCAGAAGCCGATGGGCGATAGCGCCGGCGCCGAGAAGGGGCTGAGCACGTTAATTGTGGGCGTGGCGGGCTTGCTGCCGCCACAATTGCTGCTGTTGCTGCTGCTGCTGCAGCTGGTGCTGCCTTGAAAGTGCTGCTGCTGCTGCTGTTGCTGTGCCTGCTGCTGCTGCTGAGGACTCCCGGCGTGAAACGGCGGCAGCGTTGCTGCAGCGGCTGCATAGGGCATCAGCAGCGACGGCGGCGGCGGTGACTGAAAGCAACTGTTGCTGCTGCTGCCGCCGGCAAACGGATGATTGCTCCAGATGATCGGCTCCCGCTGCTTGGGCGCGACTCGCTTCTTCTTCTTGCTGCTGGCGCTGCTGCTGCCATTGAGCGTGGCATGCTCCTCATCATCGGCATCCGCATCGCACTCGTCTTCAACGCGCAGCTCAAGCTGTTCCTGATCCTGGTCATGCTCCTGCTCCTGCTCCTGTTCTCGTTCCCGTTCCCGTTCCCGTTCTTGCTCCTGTGCTGCACTCTCGTCCAGCAAATAGGGCTTGAACAGCTTCACCTGCTTGGCGGGCAGCTTGTGCTCAGCAACAGTTGCTGCTGCCGCCTCAGCCTCAGTCTCGGCCTCAGCCTCCGCCTCCACATCGATGTCCACATCGTCGTCCGCCTCATTGTCGCTGGGCTCGCATTTGATGGCCTCCAGTTTGCTCAGCTTATCCGCCGGGCTGCTGTTGCTGCAGCTGCTCTCGCCTTGCCACAGCGTTTGTGCCGCGCGCTTGCGACAACCCAGGGGCAATGATTGCTGCTGCTGCTGTTGCTGTTCTAGCTGCAACTGTTGCTGTTGTTCGCGCTGGCGTCGCGCTGCGCTGCTTAGCGACAGATCCATTGGCGCGGGCAGTGGCAAATAATAGGCATAGGCAAGCGGCTGTTGCTGCTGTGTTGCATGTTGCTGCGGTGCGGGCTGAGGAATGTGCTGACTGTTGTCGTTGTTGTTGTTATTGTTGTTGTTGTTGTTGTTGTTGCTGCTGTTGCTGGTTATTGGCACGGCATTTGGCACTTGTTGCTGCTGCATGGTTGAGCAATATGGCAACGTTGTGGCGCTGCTGCAACTGTTGCTGCTGTTGCTGCTGCTGCTGTTATTGTGGCAATTGTTGCTGCTGCTGCTGCTGTTGTTGTTGTTGGCAAAGGCTGCTACCACAGCTGCAATTTTGGCGGCCGACAACGTATAGCTGCTGCCGCTGTTGCTGCCACTGGCGCTGGCAACTATTGCTGTTGTGCCATTGCTGTGGGGCAGCAGAGGTGGTGGCGGCGGCGGCGGTGCCAGCGGTGGAGCGGCTGCTGCTGCCGCTGCCGCTGCTGCAGCTGCGGCCGCCAATTGATGAGGATGCGGATGAGTGTGGGGCGCGGCAAAGCTGTTCGTCAGCATCTGATGGGCATGCGCGGCAGCAACAGCTGCTGCCACGGAGGCGGCCGCTGCCGCCTGATGGTGATGATGATGGTGATGATGGTGGGCGGCCAATGCATGCGGCAGCTGATGGAACTGATGCGGCTTCATTGTAACTGTTGGCGGCGCCAACGGTTGCGGCGGCGGCAACTGTTGCTGCTGCTGATGCTGATGCAGATGCTGCTGCTGTTGCTGCTGCAATTGCTGCTGATGCTGCTGCAACTGTTGCTGCTGCTGCTGCTGCTGATGGTGGTGCTGCTGCTGCTGTTGATGCTGATGCTGATTGTTGGCCACCGACGAGCGCAAATTGGGCTCGCATTGCAGCCACTTTTGTATCTGGCGTCGATGGATGTTGTACTTGCGCGCTGTGGCACGCTGATTGCCCTTGCAGTCGTTGTCTTTGCGGTACGACTCGAGCACCTGCAGCTTGAATTGCGGCGTGAAGATGCGACGTGAGCCCATTTTGGGGCTGCAGGCGCTGCTGTTGGTGCTGCTGTTGCTGTGGCTGTTGCCGTTGCCATTGCTGTGGCGCTCTGCAACTGTTGTCGAGTCCTTGACAGGTAGCTTATGTTGCTCCTGTTGATTAAAGCTCAATGCGGCGGCTGCTGCCATGGCTGCGGCTGCTGCTGCGGCGGCGGCAATGCTGCTGGGGCTGCTGCTGCTGCTGCTGTTGTTGTTGTTGTTGTTGTTGTGGCTGTTGTTGCTGTTGTTATTATTGTTTATCGAACTCTGTTCGCTGTTATCCATTTTAGTTGCTCTGGCAATATTTGCTTTGTGGTTTGTAAAACGTTTTGTATATCAAAAATAGTATTTACAATATAACGTAGATATATATATTTATGTTCATAAATATATACAGTTTTTAATGTGCTTTAAAAGTTGGTGGCGTTGTTGTTGTAGCTGTTGCTACTTGCTGGCGACGCTGGCGACGCTTGCGCTTTCATAACTCGCGATCTGGCAGCGCTGGCACTGGAAACAAGTGAGCGCAACAACAAAAACACGTTAACGTTGTCGTCTTGGAAAAACAACGAGAAACAAAAAGTTGTTGCTTTTTATTTGATATTTGGTTTTTGGTTGTTTTTTTTTTTTGTTTTTTGTATTTTGTTTTTTTTTTTTGTATTTGTTTCTATTTAATTTTTTTTTTGTATTGGTTGTTGCTTGAATTACTTGTAATTTGCTTGTGGACTGTTGTAAATGTTAGATGAAAGAACACATGAGCACAACACAAAAAAAATATAGTATATATATGTACATATGTGAAATTTGTAGCTTGAATTCATTTGCACACAGAAAAACACACAGAGAAAAATATCGTTGCTCTTGTTTGGCAACGCGACGCGATCCGCAACCGCACGGCAAGGAATCCAAAACACAATTGTTCTGCCCGCTGCGCTCTACGTTCTAGACTGGCTAGCCCGTCGTTGTCGGCGCTGCTGCTGCTGCTGCTGGCGCTGCCGCTCACACACACTCACACACACACACACACATGCAAGTGTGCGCGCGAGAACGAAACGAAACGAATCGAACTGAAATGAACGAATGAACGCAGCAATAGCACAGCGCAGAGCTCACGCGCGCGCCTCTCAGTCTGAGAGTATGAGTGCAGTCGACGTTTTGTCTGCCTGTGTGCGTTAGTGTGTGTGTGCTCTTGCGTGTGTGTGTGTGCCTGCGTATCTGTGTGCTGTTCTAATAGCTCATCAGCCGCAGTCGCAGCGCCGACAGCGCAGCAAGTGTGCGTGCATCTGTGTGTGAGTGTGAACGAGTCAGACACTTGGCGGGCCCAAGAGTCGCCGCCGCCGCCGCCGCCGTCAGACCAAACCAGTTGTTGTTATTGCTATTGTTGTTGTTGTTGCTCTTGATGTTGCTGTTGTTGCTTTTGCAGCCAAGCCAGCAGCAACAGCGCTGAGCATTGCAGACAAACTGACGACAATCGTCGGCGAGGTGTCTGCGCTCCTGTATTATGCATGCATGTGTGTGCGTGCATTCGCCTATGGGTGTGTGTATGTGTGTGTATAAGTGAATATGTTGAATGACTGTGTGTGTATGTGTGTGAGAATACTTCTTGTTGTGCTCATGATGGAATAACATACAAACATACGTATGTGTATATATATACGTATGTGTATATATATATATATATATATAAATATATATATATTAATATAAATATAAATATATTATTCCATCATGGTTGTGCTTGTTGCGACCGCGGCGCTTTTGTGTGGCTGGTGTAGAGTTGATTTTCTGCTCCGACCGACGACCGACAACCGACGCGTTGGACGCATCGGACAGAAGGGGACGGACATGAACGACGATTGCTGGCCCTGCCCCCGGGCACAGCCCAGCCGCCTGCCTTACCACAGGCTGACTAACTGACAAGCGCTGTGTGGTGTGCTGGCCACTCAAACTGTGCAAAGTGGGGCAAAAGCAATTGTTACGGATCGTCGTTAATAAAAATATTTAATATATGACATGATCAATTGCAATGTTCTTGTATAGAGAAACTTACGCTTACTGAAAGATTGTTTGTGCTAAAATATTAAACATTTCATTTCATAAATTATCATATACATTTATGTTTTTACAACCTGCAATCGTATGAAAATTGTTGTGTTTCAATGTATGCATAATTTGTTTTTTTTTTTCATGCCCACATATATAAAATTTTGATTTATGTTTTCGTTAAACAAACGCTTTGGCCCACTGTGCAGTGTGTGGCTGTGCGCCAAAGGAATAGCAGCTCCGACAGCGACGACTGCAAACCACGTTGCGGCGGCTGCAGCCAACTTGCGCTACAAGTCGTGGCTGCCAGACATTCTGGCACTAGGGCTCGGCCCGGCCGACATGTTTAGTGCTTTTGCTTTTGCTCTGTCGCCTCGACGCAGCGTCAAATCGTCACATGAACTTGTTGAGCGCTGCCCGTCGTACGATTTGAGTATGCGTGTGTGTGTATGTGTGTGATTGGAGAAGAGGGGGTTGAGTGCACGCCGTGCCGTTGCCTCTCTGACTCTCGCTCTCTTTGCTTATGCTCTGTGCATGCACCTATATGTCTATGTGTATGTGCGTGTGCGTGTGCGTGTGCGTGTGTTACGTACACAATCGAGAATCAACTGTTGAATGTGTAATGCACTGGTGTGCTGCTGGCTCACGATGGAATAACATGTTATTCCATTATGAGAGCGATGCATTTTTTTTATTTATTTTTTTTTGTTGCTGCTGCTTGTGTGTATGCATGCTTGCATGTGTGTGTGTGTGTGTGTGTATGTTTTGTGGTTGCTGTTTATATGCATATACACAAATACAAAGTTTGTGTGTGTGTGTGTGTGGTGGTTTTTGGCTGTGGGTGCATTAGTCGTCTCCGTTGCTATCGCTTGGCGATGCTGCCGTGGCCGCCACCTGACTAAGCTTAAAGACAAAAGGGTATAGAACGCAGCGTGGCATAAGTACAACAAATCCAATTGCACTAAAATAACAACGACAGCCATTGCAAAAAAAGCATAGAACACAACAGCAGCAGCAGCAGCAACAACAACAATAACAACAGTAGCAGGGACAGTGGGCCGCACTTGTTGCAAATGACAAACGAAATTCGCTGTCCGAACGCGCAGAGACAAAAATCTGCCCTGTTGCTTTTGCTGCCGATGTCGCTGTCTCTGTCGCTGTCGCTGCCGCAGCCTCTGCTTCTGCTACTGCCGCGATGATCGTCGTCAACTGGAATTCATGAATGAAACACATATGCATGTATTTGTGTGACTTTGCTGGCGTTATTGTTGTTGTTGTTGTCACTGTGACGACTGCGTGTGTATGCAAATTCATAAATAAAAAATGTGTTTTCTGTCTATGGCTAGTTGTTGTTGTCGTTGTCGCTGTTGTTGCTGTTGCTCTTGTAGCCAGCATCATTTGCGCGTGCGATATTGAAGAGCAGTTAAAGCGCGGGCCCAAGGGGCTAAAACGAGGCATAAACGAAAGAGTCGAAAGACTCACGCAACATGATTAGCGGTGCTCGTCCAAAGGCAGCACCAACAACAACAGCAAAAGTCGATAAAAAGCATTGACTCACCTAGTCAAAGCAACAGGCGACGCTCGCTCGCTCGCTCGCTCGCTCGTTCGCTTGCTGATGATGGCCGATGATAGATCGCTGCTACTCAGCAATGCGCACGCCTAGGCGCGCGAGGGGGACGGGGCGAGTGAGAGGGAGAGAGAGGCGTCCAGGCAGGAGAGGACACTGGACACTGGACACAACGCGCATAGATTCCCACGTCGTTGCCTTTGCCTGGTTCTTGTTGCTCTTGTTGTTGCTGTTATTCTTCTTCTTCTTCATCTTCTTCATCTACTTTTTGTACTTTTTGTTGTTGGCATCCCAACACGCCCCAAAAAAGTACGACGCGTTGTCTGGCAACGTTGAGCACTCCCTCAGCCCCCCTCCTCACTTCTGCCCCTCTCGTCCACCCCTTTACCCATACTAATGCGACGCCGACGCCTGCACATGAAAATGTTTTTGAATTGCATTTCCAAGTAACAAACAACAACAACAGCAACATCATGCGCCCAAGGAATAACAAAAAGCAAAAACAGAAAGAAAAAAAGTTGAAAAAGAACGAAAACTTAAAAAAACAACAACAACAGCAACTCACAGGCAGCGTTGCATGCGTGTGTGTGTGTGTCTGTGTGTGTGTGTGCGTGTTTAAAATAAAATCAAAAGAATTCCACTTTTGTGGCCCCGTCGGCTTCTAAATCGATTTATCAAAAAGAAGAAAACAAAAAAAAAACAAAAAAAAAAGAAAAAAAAACACATTCAAGTAAAAAGCGGAAAAGACGCAGGCAAAGAGATAAAAATTGAATATAAAAAGGTAAAGGTAACGTAAAAATCGAAAACCTATACACACAATAGATGCACACACACACACACACACACACACACACACACACACACACACACACACTCATGCAGACAGAGACAGACACATGAATTGATTAAAAAGTAGATGGAAAAAAAAAAACAAAACAAAACAAAAAATCATTTGGTCAACGGAGGAGGCGGTGCGCAGGGGAAGGAAGGGGGGGGAGTTTGCGGGGTAGCCAAGATCTTGAAGCACAAAGGGCGCGGTACGATCATGTGGGCAGCGAGCAGTGAGCGGCGAGCGGCGAGCGGAAACGGGGCGACACATAAAAGCGACAGCAAGACAAAGACAGAAGGAGAGAAAGAGCGAGAGAGCGTGGGCAAAGAGAAACGGAAAGCGGGGGCAAACGCCATTGGGCCCGAACCCGACGCCGTGCTGTCTGCCTGCGAATGCAGAGCATAAGCCCACACAGACAAAGATCGAGCTATATAAACTCACATACAAGCGTCTATATGCATATATATATATATATATATATATATATATATATATATATATATATATATATTTGTCTGTGTACATGGATATTGACGTATATAGAGAAACGAGTCAGGCCTGTGGAGTGGGCAGGGGCAACACTTGGAGACAGCAACTCAAAGATCGACGCGCACGCGCAACCCAATCCCAGCTTAACTAAGCCAAGCCAAGCCAAATGAAATCGAATCGATCGGCGCATAATAATATTATAATCTTTATATATACATATGTCTGTGCATATACGCAAACAAGATCAACGATGATCGATCGAGTATTGGAACGATCAAATGATACTACAATATTATCAAGATTCTATATATCACATAAACAATTGGCTATGGGCTATCATGGGATATCATAGAGATATATACTATATGTGCGCTGATCGAAGTATTATTGAATATATCACTGTATATAGATCAATGATGATCGATCAAATATTGGAACGATCAGGTCAACTAGAAATATAATCAAGCTTCTCTATAGGCAATACGCTATCGGCTATGGGCGAGATATCATTACTATATGTACGCTGATCGAAGTATTATAGAATATATCAGTTTATATAGGTATTGCAAAGATAACATGATCCATCCCATACATTGTTAGATTGATCAGTTATCAGACATGAATCAACCCTATAACTGCAGCCATCGACTAGGCTATGCCAATTCATAAAGCTTATAGGCAATACACTTTGGGCTGGATGAATGGCATAGAATTTCGCATGATGTCATAATATTACTATATTAAAGGCTCCTTATCAGGCAAAACATCTACTCTATATACTCTAGATTATATATACTATATACTCTAGATTATAATATGATGATAAGCCTTTGAGTTGTTCAGGTATTATATTGCCAATGCTAATTAGATCATCATTTAAATTAATATCTATGGAATCTAATAGTGAAAGTCGAGGTACTCAGGCTTAGCTGGGATAACTGATAAAAATAATTTACTTAAGAATTAAAGGAATGAATGAAATATATAAATATGTTTGTATATCTATGGGCTATATATAAGACCCGGTTTCGTATACCTTTTGTCGTAGAATCGTTTTTCAATTGAAATTTGAATTAGTTCCCGTCGTCTTTTTATGACTAATCGTGAATCCGATATACAGTCTTTCATAAATATATATATACAGTGGCATTACGAAATAAAATTGGATGAACTTGCCATCGGGCTTTCATTGCTTTGGGCGATAACAGCGAACAAAGGGCACATACAAGACCAACACATATAACACCAGAAGGTGTTATATGGCTATAAATATATATATACAGATATAGATATTTGTGGACATGCCATTCGACTGATACATTTGCTTTTGTTCCAAGATTGTTCTACATACAGATAGTGCACACACACATATATATATATATATATATACCTACGTACAACTAGTTATCGTGGCTAACTAATCAGCTGTAAGCATGTAGCTTTCGGCTATAAGAAAGTGGAACAGAAAACAGTTCTCTTGGGTAGCTGATGTGTATACCCTATATGGATTAAATATATGCAAACTTAATTGTATGAAGCAATAAGACTATATATTCATAGATGTAGACAGTTCTATAGCATGAGCTCAAGCCTCACTTTTGGCTGTAATCTATCAGAATCTATATCTATATCTCGAAGAAGACCAATTAGCCTGTTGCCAGTACTCTCCAAAATATTCGAAAGAATATTTCTGGAACGAGTACTGACACATCTGGGACGCCAGGAGGCCATTCCAAACCATCAGTTTGGCTTCAGGAGACAGCATGGAACACCGGAACAGGTTCACAGAGTTGTGCACCATATCCTTGGAGCCTTTGAAGAAAAGATGTACTGCTCTGCCGTCTTTTTAGACATCAAACAGGCGTTTGATCGAGTTTGGCACCTGGGACTGCTGCAAAAAGTGAGGACCACCCTTCCAGCCCCATTTTTCGCGTTGCTATCCTCATACCTTATTGGAAGAACCTTCCAAGTGTCAAGGGGGCAAGCAGTATCCTTGACTAGACCAATTATGGCTGGAGTACCACAGGGTAGTGTTCTAGGCCCAACACTTTATACTTTATTCACAGGAGATATGCCAACTCCCGAGCCAAATATAGGAAGTACAGATGCAGTACTCATAGCGACCTATGCAGATGACACCGCCATCTTATCACGTCACGTATCTGCGCAAGAAGCTTCAGACTCACTACAAAAATATCTGGACTCTTTCGGACGCTGGGCAAAACGGTGGTGTATCACCATTAATGCACAAAAGTCTGTACATACTACCTTCGCCACTAGAAGAGGAGATTGCCCAAGCGTTGCATTGGGGCCCACTATTCCCAAAGCCTCAAAAGTAAAGTACCTTGGTATCACTCTTGACAGAAGGCTGACTTTTAAAGCGCACATAAGTCAAGTAACCTCAAAATGCAAAAGCAAGCTAAAAACCCTCGACTGGATGCTGAGAGCTTCAAGCAAGTTGTCTTACAGCAGCAAGGCCGCCATCTACAAGGCAATAGTTGTCCCAACCTTCGTATATGGTATCTCTCTATGGGGCTCCTCGGCGAAGACTACAAGGAACAAAATTCAGACCCTGCAGAATAAAGCACTACGCAGATGGACTGGAGCCAGCTGGTTTGTAAGAAACTCAGTCTTACATAGGGATTTAGCAATTCCCACAGTTGCTGAACTCATTGGGCGACACAGTTCAAGATACGCGGACAGACTTGCAGCGCATCCTAACCATCTCGCAAGCAACCTGGCTATAAACAACAATAGGCGAAGACTGAAGAGATTGCATCCTCTAGACAATATTAGAACTAATTAAGATAGTAGCTACAAGTGCAGAATAATTGGCATATCTGCCCTCCCATTAGTTAAGGTTTAGAGCTAAATGCGCTATAGAGTCTAAGACAATAAGCTGCAACAAAATAAAGAAATAAAAAAAAAAAAAAAAAAAAAAAAAAAAAAAAAAAAATATCTCGAAGACTTTAAGAGCTGGAAGCTAGAAACTTGAGATGAGAGCTTACATTTAGTGTGCGCAGATTGTGAATAGTTCACATTTTAAAAATTTTCTATTTTACTCTATTAGAGCTATTAAAGTTCAGGCTTTGATTACAGGGTAACTGCTAGTCAGGCTTGAGTATTTGTAGTTGCTATTTCTCTGCGCCCCTTCGCACGTGGCTTAATCACGTTTACGATATCGAAAACTCATGCACATTGTAAGGGGGGGCGAGTGTTTCGAGTTGGTTGACTCAGGGTAAGCCGAATCACAAAACGTTTAGCTAATTAGGCACCAAAAAACTCGGTGTGAAATCAAGACTTAGAATGCTATTGGCTCTTATGCCAGCATTCAAATTGCAAACGTTTTGTTTCCCGGCCCAGCCCAGACTTTGGGCCTGGCAGTCTGTCGGCTCCGAGTCTGACTAACTTAGTTTCTGGACTAACACCTTCTCAGCCCTTACCCCGTGCACCCCTTTCAGATCGCTTGAACTCGAACTGCGATTATCGGCAATCACGATCGGCGGCGTGTGCAGGCATCCAGCGGATCTCTCTAAGCACATTCAAACAAATATTTATTCATTTATTCACATAATCCCAAACGATCAGTGTGTGTAAATCCCCATGGCAGAGTTTTATAGCCCTCCATACAACAAGTTAACTATGCGAAGACGAAAATCGAAAATCAATTCAAATTCAATATCTTCTGGTTCCGTGACTCATATATTTTTCCGCTCACCTTGTAATCTCAGCATCCAAAGTTTTGGCTCCCTTCGATAAGCTCTTCTTATGTATTTCACAATTCGATTTTAGCTATAGCTAATAGATAATGTTTCATATAGTTCCTGGAATCTCAAATTATTTAGTCTTTCAACACTTCTTCTTCTTCCTCTGATCATCGATTCTCATTTCAATTCATCAATTTGAAGCTGATAAGTCGAAGTCAAAGATCATTTGATTGTTTTAATCAACTGATTTAGTCATATAGTCCATATAGTCCTATATAAATAATATTAAGTGTACCGATTGAGTGACTGACTAACTGAATGATTGACGTTCAATACCAGTACGAATTCCTTGCTAAAGTCTTTCAGTCCGCAATGCCCTGTAAAAGTCTTAACTATCCTGATCGTATTACTTTTTTTGTTCTATGAGTCATTCAGGGGGAGCTAATATCCATGAGATTATAGAAATATCTGTTCTAGATGTTTCCTACTCTGAGCTCATTCGCTTTGTGCTACAAACTAACTGTATAAATAGGTATAAGTACATATACATATATAGTATATATATATACGTGTCGATTACAATGATTCACTTGATCATGTTTCAGATCGAACTGCACTCAATTCATCAATGCAAAACTGATAAGCTGCTGTCAAAGAGCGATCGATCGATCGATCGATCGTCTTGATCAACTGATTCAATAATTTATTTTTTCATTTCATTCTCAAATCTATAGATCGTTCATATACATATATAGTATATGCTATACGTATGCACTTCAGTGCATATTTCTTGAGTTCTCAGTCTGTTGGCATGTTCTACTTTTTCGACGTTTTTTTTTCGAAGCTCGGCGAAGATCGTAACGATCAATGCCTGGAAATTTCCGCAACATAAATATTTTTGAAAACCGAGCTGAAGGCAGCCCCAAAGTCGAAGTCGAAGTCGAAGTCGCTGTCGATGTCGATGTCGGTGCCAAGGCCCTGCATAGTTGCGAGCCAAAGGATCATTTGGCGATCGTTTCATTTACAGCACGATCTTGGCCAATTCCAGGTAAACACAGTGCCCGGACACTGGAACTCTGGGAGCTGCCAGTGGAGCCGGCTGCTGACTGGCTGGAACGCTTGCCGATCTCAGGCGCCTAATGGATAGTTCTTCTTGGAAAAGAAAGCGGCCTGCCTTAAAGGAACGTGGCCGGGGCCCATGGTCAGTCGCGTCTCAGGCATGACGAGGGTTTCAATGCTACATATATGTACATATATACGTATGTGCGAGAATGTGTGTGTGTGTGTGTGTGGGGCACTGCTGTGACCAGAGACAGAGGCAGACATTGGGCCGCCGAAGCTGGAGGCGCATAAAAATGCACAAACATACACACATATATATGTACACATACGTATATACATACGCGTGTGTGTGTGTGTGAAAGGCGGCAACGCGCGCGAAGGCAAAACTTTTATTAACTTTTCCAAGAATTGGAATTTCTTGGATCCTGTGTGCCTGTTGCTGTTTCGCTTCGCTTCGACTGACTTTAAATGCGGTTGCTGCTCATGCGAAGCTTCAGCTCTCCTCCTCCCTTCTGTTCGTGCAGCTACTCACAATACACTCACACACACACACACACACGCACACATTATCGAGTGAGCTTCAGGTGTTGTTGGGTTTCGATCTGGCATCTCTTTGCTAGTTAGCAAACCCCGCAAAAGTCGCAGTCGCAGCCGCAGTCGCAGTCGCTGTCCCAGCATTCTTTAGCTGGCAACTGACCTGACGTTAGCTGCTGGCTAGCAGGAGGAAGAGACGGAGAGAGAGGGACAGAGAGAGAGAGAGAGAGACAGAGAGAGGGGGGCTTGCGGGTCTTGGCGTTGCCACCGTTGCGTCCAACGTCGTCGTCGTCGTCAATTTGAGTCAATTTTTGTTCGGTGCCGCCGCAACGAAATGAATCGAACGAAACTGAACGAAAAGCGCATAAATAAACGTAAAACAAAAACAACAGAAATAATAACAACAACAGCAACAACAACGGTCGGTTTAGAAGCTGCCCGGGAACGGGGCCCTCCAACGCCAACACATACTCACACACACACAGACGCATACAGACACATTGAGCCAGACCCGCGGACGCCTACGTGCAGGCAAACGGGTAAACTGCAATGGCGCTGCTGCTGCTGTGACTGCGGCTAACACGGGCAGCGCAGCGGGGCAGCAACGGGGGCGACAACGACTGGCGCACTGGCAGACACACTGGCAGCCGTTGCTGCTGCTAAAGCGCCACACAGTGCATATACATAACTGTGCGTGTGTGTGTGTGCGTGTGTACTCTGAGCGAGTTTTATTTTGTATTTATTTTTTTTTTTTCAAATTACGCTCTCGCTCTCTTTCGCTGTCGCTGCTGGCGTTGCTGCTGCTGTTTAAGTGTGCGTTTGCTTTGTGTCTCTGCGTGTGCATGTGTGTATGTATGTGTGTGCTTGTGAGGCGCATGTATTTTTAGTACAAGATTGTTGTTTAAACAAACAGGTTTTTTTACACCGCAGCAAATAACTCGTCTGTCTGCCCGCTGCCTTCGCCTGCTGCCCGCAGCGCCACAGTGTATATGTGAGTTTAGCTGTACGTGTGTGTGTGTGTATGCATGCCGGTTCTGTTACTGCTGCTGCTGGTGCTGCCGCCTCCGCCTGCAACGCTGCGCGCTGTTGTCGATTTTCAATTGGGAAGACGTCGACAGCGACGGCGACGGCAGACAGTGCGGCAGCCAGTTCCAGCTCTTAACTAATTTTCCATGGCAGCCCTGGCGCCAACAACAACAACTACAACAACTACAACAGCGGCAACAACAAAACCAGTCGGTCGCGTATCGCACATGGCGCACATGCAACCCTGGCAATGTCCATGCCCGATGACCGATCTACAACAGGTTGTGGGGGCTATGCGTCGTACAGGAAACTGTGCGCTACCCGCCGTCCGCTTCCCCGCAGCCGCCCGCGCTCCTCTTGCGCAACTCGCTGCCACACACAGATACACATGTGTGCTCTGGTGTGTGTGTGTGTATATCGTTGCTTTTTTTGGGTCCCCGATGATGCTATGCGCATTTTGCGTTGAAATAAGCGAACACCTTTGGTGTGAAATTCCGTTGTAAATAGCTCTGTGTATGGTAACCAGCGAGCACCGGGTAGCGGGCAGCGGGCAGCGGATAGTGGACAGCGGCGCGGCGTCGCTGCGCTCACGTAATTTCAGCCGCGCTCATAATGAAACGTATTGCACGCTACCCAGAAAAGCTTTCGGCAAGAAAGCTTTTGAGCTGCATTATATGTAGGATGATCCTGAAATTTGCCAACCAGTTAGAGCGAGAACGAGCACTACGTGACGGAAGCTTTCGTGAGCACTACTCAGCTCATAAGCTTTCGCCACGTACATATAAATGAGAAGAGCTTTTGAATGGTTGATACATTAGCGGCGCCTCAACGTCTGCGTTGGCGGCGACGTCGCTGCTGCTGCTGATGCTGTTGTCGCACATACAGTGGCGATCCGGCAAGGTGTACCTTAAGCTAATGTTATTTAATTTATTTTTGTATTCACACGTTTCGTATCTTCCACACACAAACAGAGAGACAGTTACATGCATGGGCTTTGGGCACGGGAGCTAAGCGACACGGCCAGGGCAAGTGACAAACGTTGAGGTGAGCGAGTGGAACGGTCCGGCAACGGCAGCAACAACAACGGCAGCTATAGCAAACGTGGGCAGCGACGACAACATGAACAAGCGCCAAAAGCAGTCGTCGACTTAATGTGACCGTGTGTGTGTGTGAGCGTGTATGTATGCGAGTGGGTGTTGGTATGTGTGAGAATGAACGCAGAATGAATTCTTAACTCGCTTGCTTGCTAGCTCGTTCAGTGGCGCTGCTCTCGCCAAGCATTCATCCACAATTCATTTGTCGTCGTCGCTCTGTCTGCGCTCGCTATACACTGCATGTGCATGTGGATGAATGTATATGTGTGTGTGTGTGAGTGTGAGTGCTTGTGTTTTGGAGTGTGGGTCGTTCGTTCATTCATTCGCTCTCACAATCACAGACAGAGATAGAGATACAGGTACTGCTGCTACACGAACAGCTAGTGCGCGAGCTCATGCTCATGCTCATAGCGCTCAACACACACAGCATAGCGTGTGCGCTGCTCGCTGTGAAGTGCGGCAACGGCGCATTCGTTCGGCACAGACAGAATGTCGCCAGTTCATGCTACGCCGCCAGACATACTGTCGTCGTTGTTGTCGCCGCTGCCGCTGCCGCTGTCGATGCCGTTGCCTCTGCCTCTGCCTTTGCCTTTGCCTTTGCCTTCGCCTTTACACCGCTCTGCCTCTCACGCCGTCTTTGCCGCTGCCGTTGCCGTTGCCGTTGCCATTGCCGCAGTCATCAAATCACATTTCACACGCTGCGCCCCCCTACCGACGCTGACTTTGCCCTACCAACACGATCGCTGCCGCTGCTGCTGCAGCGCTCTGCTGTAGCTGACCTGCCGCTCCGCCTCTGACTGTGCTGCACTTTTTAAATGATGTTTTTTTTTGCTGTTTTTATTTTTTGTGTTT